>NW_024087051.1:0-129993 GCF_009730915.1 Dioscorea cayenensis subsp. rotundata | reverse complement strand
CATTTGATTAGCGTGCTGTAGCAAGCGCCGCGGTTTGCCAAGTGGTAAATAAGTATCGATCCCACGAGGACCAAGTATTGATTACCAATTTGTTGTTAGCAACAAGAGATTATCTGAACAATTAAAAGGTACAGGATTTGAGGAATAACAAGAGGCAGAATACACAATCGAGGCTGAAGGACAGTTTCGTGGATCGTTCTTTCGAGTTAAAAATAGACTTAGGTTTTGGGAACTCTACAGAGGTATAACATGAATAATGTCTTTGGATCTAAAACTAGATTTGAGCGGATCTCTTGAAGGGCATTAATCCTAAGCTACTTGTCAACTCTCTTTCAAAGAGATAACAAGTTGAGGCTTGATCGAGGCTACTTCCTACTACGTGGTAGATAAACTCGTTAGAATAAGGCTATATGGAATATAGAGAGAGAATGAAGAGAGGAAGAATGATATGAAGTGATTTTCCTTGATGATGTATACAGTATGATATAGACACAAAAGTAAAAAGGCTAAAAATGGGCTATATAGTAATGGGCTCTTTAACATACCTTGAACTCAAGGTGGATTAGGATGATGCGAGACCTGAGGTTTGAGAAGATGGAGATCGATGTTGTTCTCGAGTTTGGGCCTTGGTGAAGAAATCGGCAACTTGAGACTCGGGCAGCACATCTTGAGAAGCAATGGTCGATTCTTGCGCATGTGAGCGATGTGAAAAAAATGCATCAACACCAATATGCTTTGGTTAATTCATGTCTTCAGCAGGGGTCATTGGCAATCATATAGCACAGTGTTGTCACGAAAGAAGAGGAGTGGGAGTATCACATGAGATACCAAATTCAGCCCGATGACCAAGCGAAGCCATACTAATTTCGGATGTGGTAGTAGCAAGTGCCGAAGTTACGCCTCGGTGCTAGAGCAGTGACAACTGCGATCTGTTTCTTGGACTTCCATGCGAAGAGAAGTGCGAGAAATATGCAATAACCAGTGATGGACCGGCAATCAACAGGGTCACTCGCCCAAGTGGAATCCGAGTAAGCGTGAAGGTGAAGTGGACTTGAATGAGCATAAAAGCAGGGCGATCGTGATCTCTGTCACCCCTTAGATAGCGTAACACGCGATGAGTAAATGGCCATAGTGGACGTGGAATATGGCGATATGGCGATAACGGAAGGATCCTCTAGTGGTGTGCCATCCGTAGAGTCGAGATGAACATGAGCTCCATGAGGTGTGGCGGGTCAGGTGAATCGATGAGGCCGGGAGGCGTATAATGAGGTCCTGAATATATCGATGTTGAGAAAGATAGTAACCATCATGTCAGAAAGTCACTCGATCCAGGAAAAATAGTTTGAGAGGTCCTAAATCGGACATCGTAAGCTATTTGGTGAGGGCGTGGCTTCACAAAAACAATATACTCCATATCATCACCCGTTAATCAACATATCATCAACATAAAAGCAAAAGCAAAAGTGCGACCATGCTTGAGAGGTATGGATGAATAATGCGGGATCATGATCACTTTGGGCAGAAACCATTGCAGCGCACCCGCAGAACTAAATCAGCTCAGAACCAGAGCGTGGAGCTTGCATGGGACCATAGAGAGCTCGTCGAGAGGCGACAGACATAACTTTAGATGTCTCGATGCCGGGGGTGGGTGCATGTATACCTCGTGTAAATCACCCGTGAAGAAAGCATTCTTCACATCCATCGAGAGATAGTCGAGGCGAGCGAGCCCGCGACAATCGAGTCGCAGGCCTTGAGTCGAGATGAGCCCGCGGGAGCAAAAGTCTCATCATAATCACGACCATGTGCCTGCTGAAAACTACGAGCCGCAGGCTGAGCCTTATAGCGTTCCACTGAACCATCAGACTTTGTCTTGACCTTGTACACCCACTTGCATGTAATTGGAGTGGCGTGAGCAGGTAGAGGAACAAGATCCCAAGTGCCCGTCTTTTCCGAGCTGAGCTCCTCGGGGCATAATAAGCTAGCCACTCATGGATCTGGGCTGCCTCACGATAAGTCTTTGGGCTCGTATCTCGCACCCAGTGATAGGAAAAAACCATATCAGTCGGGGTCGGGAAATAGTACTACGATCACGAAGGTCACATACAGGGGCGTTGAGGCGGGTAAAAAGACCATCGAGCGCTTCCATCGAGTGGTCTTGGCGGATGTCGGAGGAGCGAGGAATAGGGAGTTGAGGATCTTGGGGAACTTTAGGGCCCTACGATGATGAGTGAAAAGGGAAAGGTGTCGGGGAGGCTAAGGATAGCGGTATAGCGGAAGATGGAGTGAAGGTGGAACAAGAGATGAAGAAGGAACAGACGGGGAGACTAGATAGTAGGAACTAAGTCGAAGGAGAAAGTCGAAGAAGCGAGATTAGACTCTGGAAAGGAGAGGAAAGGGAGGTCAGTGGCTAAAGAGTGAGAAATAAGGAGACTCTCGTCAAAAGTGACATCACGAGATGTCATGAGATGCGACGAGGCGGGAAGGGTCATAGTAGCGATAACCCTTATGTTCGAGACTATACCTAAGAAAAATACACTCAATCGATTGAGTCATTAACAAATGCGTTCGCGAGGTGCTGAGTAGGACATATGAGACCGACCAAAGACCGAAGATGATTATAGCAGGGAGGAGAGCCAAACAAAGATTTCTCGGGACATTTTACCACGAAGAGAAGATGATGGTTGCATGTTAATGAGATAAAGCTGCATGTGAGTGCCTCAGCCCGAAATGAGCGAGGGAACAAAAGGCAGAGTGGGAGAGTCCGAGGCGGTCTCAATCATGTGACGATGTTTACGTTTAGCGATCCCATTCTGCTGATGAGCACCAGGACAAGAAAATTGAGGAAGAGTACCTACCGGATGAGAGAAATTGGCGAAAAACGGTGAGCGGATACTCTCACGAGAATCGAGGCGAAAAATCACGGATGGCGTTAGAAAGCGAGTGTGAACCATGTTAGTAAATGAGCTGATAGATGGATAACAATTGAGATCGATGTTTCATAGAAGTAGACCCAGGTATATCTAGAGTAATCATCAATGAAAATGACATAATACTGTGACCGCCTTTGGAAGTAAAAGGCGCGGGACCCCGAAACATCGGAATGAACTAAATCGAAAAAGGCGACTAGACTTAGAGATGCTTGTAGAATATGGCGGATGTACTTGCTTGCCAAGCTTTACAACCCGAAAAATGAAAAACCAACATCAATGAGACCACGGGGACCCAAGACACCTTGATGAACTAAGGAGGACAAGACGTGAGCCACATAGATGACCTAGGGCGATGATGCCCTTTGTGGAAAAGGTAGCGAGGAAGAAGAAGCAGATCCGAACATGGATCGTAGAAGGAGGATACGTGGAGAAGCGTAGGGCGTGGTAGAAGGAAGAGGAAGAAAAAAGCGATCTAGAGCGTAGAGTCCACGAGAACCACTCACGGCGATGGCGGTGCCAATCACAGACTTTTGGTCCGACGGTCCCGCACATGCGTAAGAAGAATCATCAAACCCAACAAAAGCGGTGAAGGTCGGGTAAGTTGACCAGCGGACATAGAGATTCATAGGCAGTGAGGAGCGAGGGACACATCGAGGAACGATGAAATCGAGAGTAGAAAGAATCCTCGATGTGAGAGCGGAACAAGAAGTTCCATCGGTGATGCGAATATCTGTACCATCGGGGAGCCGGGGTTTGCGAGATGAAAGGCGAGAATCATCGGAGGTCGTGTGAAAGAAGCCCACGAGTCTAAGACCCAAGAGAGTAGTAGTACACGAGGGCGACATTGAGGCAGCGGATCCATATGTACGGGACGGGAGGATCGAGAAAGCTCCGAGGAGCAACTCCGGCACGAGATCGGAGGAGCGCTGATCCGAAAACTCGAGCAAGTCTACGCGAGATGCAACTTGAAGCGATCTTGAGACACGATGACACAGTCTTCTTGCAATGGGTGCGAGATGATAGTGTCTCTGAAGGACCCATAATCACGATGGTGCCGATGAAAGCTGCCAAAAAGCGAGTGTACATGGTCGCTGGGTAGTAGCAAAGACACGAAGGCGTGTCTCCTCGGCAATCAAGCCAAGCGCTCGACTGAAGGTCGGAAGAGGATTACGTCCAAGAAGGTGACACGCGTCACGGGCTCAAACCTCGGAGCGGAGGCGCATCACTAGCGAAACATGAGGTTTTGTTGCTCGTGTTTTTCTTTTTACTGACACAATTCTTGCAACCGGAGCATCCCTTTGGCACCATAGCATCGATTGACCCGGATACACGAATGAATACCGTGTAGAATTCCTCCAGTCGATCAGATCCTCGTTGTTGAGAGACTATGCAGGTTTTGTAGTAAGGAGAACCGGAGTGCCTCACTAGTGTGTAGATAGCGCTGATGAAGATAGTCCCAAATTTCTTTTGCTGATAAATGATCAATAAAGCTCATCCTGATGGAAACACTCGATTACTCATGCACACAAGATAGCCATGACACGATCATCAAGAACCCATCGCCAAGCCTTGACACCGGCAGTGCGATCGTTGCCTCATCAGGAGGATCGTCAAGTAGATGAGAGGCTAGACCAATTGATCGCAAAAGCATGCGTACCAAAAATGCCCACTCACGATAATTTTGACCGTTAAGTCTAATGTCGATGTGAGGAAGAGCACCACTTCCAATAACCGGGTTAGAGGACTGAACTGGGATCGACATTTTTTTATTTAAACATCATGCACCATTCTCTTGTTTTATGTCAGCATGCCACATCTCTGTATGTTGATGCTATGCGTGCACATCAACTGTCTTGTTGTCATCTGTATGTCGGTCTTTCATGCACATCACTTTGTCTTAGTTTGTCACTGTATGTCGGTAATGTGCACATCACTGTTCGCTGTCACTGTATGTCGGTCTTTGTACACATCATGCGTCTATGTTGTCAGACGTCATGTCGATCTGTGCACATCACTATCTATGTTGTCATTTGTATGTCGGTGCTTTGAGGAAGGAGAAAGAGGGCGGCGGCAACTTGAGGAAAGGAGAAGACCGGCGGGCGACTTGAGAAGAAGGTCGGGCGTCTTGAGGGGAGGCCGACAACTTTAGGATGGATTCCAACGACTTGACGGAGGCCGGCGGAGATGACCGGAGAAGATGACGATGATGACCGGCGAAGATGACCGGAGTTAAAATTTCTAAACTCTCTCTGATACCATGTTAGAATAAGGCTATATAGAATATAGAGAGAATGAAGAGATGAAGAGAGGAAGAATAAATCTTCATGTTGTGATGTATACAAGTATATATAGACACAAGAAGTAAAAGGCTAAAATGGGCTATATAGTAATGGGCTCTTTAACAATAAGCACCACCACCATGGACTGTATGCTAAAATTTCTCCTTTTTTATTCATAGAAATCTTGTACAATAGCTTCATTAATTTACACCACAGCTTTTCTGCACATTTTTCAGAGCATTTGGTTCACTATTGCATATAAACAAGATCTTTGAAATAGGAATTTCTGAGTACATTTAGGAATGGTTGGACTTTTGGACTTAGATATTGTTGAGATGGTATCAAGTATATCTGAATTTCTGAGTACATTTAGGAATGGTTGGACTTTTGGACTTAGATATTGTTGAGATGGTATCAAGTATATCTCTCTGCATGGAGTGCAATTTAAATTCTCATAAGGATTGGTTGCTTTTAATCTTGATTTTGTTACAGGCTAGTACATGCATTTCAATGATTCTGGTTTTTGTCTTTGACCTTTTGAGCAAATGCATCCTTTGAGTTTATTGTTTCTTTGAAAGCTATTTTTGTTACTCTAGTGAGGGCTTTAAATAAAATATACCATGCTATCATGCTAAACTTCATGTTTATGCAGGTCACAGTTGACATTCAGCAGAACAATGGCATATTTTAAAAACGGCTTCTGCAATGAGGTTATGTTTTCAGTTGATTGTGTCTTCCATTTTGAAACACATAAGTAATCCAACTGTTCTTTCTTTAATTCAGAAAGAGGATGAAACAGATCCATAATATACAGAAAGCATAATTACCCATGTGCACTCTGTTAACTTGCACAAATATTAAAGTGCCTAGTACCATCTTTATTCTAGGCTTGAATTAGCAAAGTTTCTTTTTTTAAGTATATCTAGCTAGAGGATACTATTACTAGTCCTGCTGAAGAGAAGGCCAATGTACCTGCGGCTATCTAGCAATAAACTAGTAATGATAAGTTCATAGCTGGAAAACTGTGTGGAGGCTGCACACTCACTGCTGAGTTTTCATGAACAAAATAATATACAAGTACATACTTTGCCATTTCTATTTCTCAAATGATAATGCTTTCTTCTTTTACAGGATTATGTTGCGCACAATTGCTGGCACTGTAAAGTGCTTTCTTTGTTGTATATTGCATACAAAGTTTTCCATTTTATTTATCTCATTTAAGTTAGTTGTGTGCCATTATCAATTCTTTTTTATTTGTCCGCCCAGATATTATCTACTATATTATTCTAACATTTCTTTGAGAACCAGGGCAGTTGTTTTATTTTCAGTAACATTTGCTGTGAAGAAGTTGCAAATAAAGATTTTATTAGAATACTTGAAATCAGCAGTTATTATCAGAATTAGATGAGCTTGGTGGATGAGCTAGATCAATTTTTGATATTTTGGTATGAAGCCAAATCTACATATTTATGCTATTAGATATGTGGAAAGAACAAAATAGTATGTGCAGGAGAATGTTGAATCTGAAATATTTGCATCCTTAATGATGTGCATCACCAAGGCTCCCTTTCTCTGCATCATCAATTTCAGGTCTGATGAGGTCTCCCATCCCTTCATCAGCTCAGTCTTTCTTTCCTCCAGCCCTAAAGCAATAAACGTAAGACCCCTAGCAGATTGGAAGCAGCCCAAAAAGGAAGCGAATTAGGACGCCATTGTTCCGGTCTTAATAGGTTGTCTTTCTTTCTTTGAATTATCATAGCTTTCAATGATGAGTAGTAAACAATTATATGTTGGTTAGTGTGTTAATGCTGTGGTTAACTTGATTTGGTTATTTGGTGATTCATGTATAGCATATTTCAATAGGCCAGTAAAGGAAAACTGGCCCATAGCTAGGATGGCTAGATATTATTTCTCAGTGTCACCATATTTGTTTGAAGTTGATGAGAGAAAGCATTTTTGCAAATGTGAAGCCACATTTTCACCACATTCCTCTAAAGTTGATGAGAGGAAGCATGTTTGTGTCTGTGAGGGCCTAAGGTTGCATAGGCTACCAGGTTATCTTCATCTTCTTCTTCTTCTTATGCTTCTTTCTTCTTCATGTTCTTTGTTTCTTGTTCTTGTTCTTCCTGTGAATGTTCGTCTTCTCCTCTTTCTGCTACTCTTCCTCTTGCTTCTTCATGTTCTTCATTTTTTGTTAATGTTTTTGTTATGCTTCCTATGCATGTTCTTGTTCTTCTTCCTCTAAAATTTTGTTTTTTAACCTCTCAACTATTTTCTAACCTAAATTTTCTCTTTTCATTCCCATTTTGTGCTTGTGTGTGAGAATTTACTTTTATATAAAAATTATTACTCTCATACTTATTTTCTCATTTTTTTCTTTTTTAAAGGATCATTTCATTTTTTTAAATTTATTGTTACTTCATGTTTCTAGGACTTTTTGTTTTTGTCTAAAAACGTCTTCTCTCCTTTTTCAATAAAAAAATTTTTCCTTGTTTTTGGTAATTCTTGTCATACAAATTTTTTTTCCATTTGAACTTTTTTTAAATTTTGTATTCTCTTTCCATCATGGCTGTCTCCTATGCTTTTGGAATAAGCTCATGCTTATTTTTAATGATGTTTTTATAATTTAAGTTAAATTTATACACTAATCCGGCTTACTTTTTTACCCCTTTTAAGTGTTAGGACTGTTTGATTCTTTTTGAAAATTTCTTTATTTAATAGTTTGTTCCTATTTCTTTAACTTTATGCAAAAGTTTTTATATAAATCATGTCCTATCTTTTTTTTAAAGTTTTGAAATTATTGGTATGCTTTTTCGAGTTATAACTTATATATATATATATATATATAAAGCTGTAATGTTATTTAAATGGACATATGTAGGTTGTTCTTATATGTAAATTAGGTAATTTTTTTCTTATAGGTAAATCAGGTAACTATGAAGCCTGCCTAAGGTATTTATTTATAGGAAGTATTTTTTTTTCTCCTGTTTATCTAGGTCTTTTCTTCTTATTTAATAAACCTATGAAGCCTTCCTATTAATTTTACTGTATTTTTCTTAGCATAACCTACATGTATTGCTCATGAGTTCTTCATTTGTTGCCATATGTATAATGATCAACATATACCTCATTTATGCACTGATCTTGTATTGATGTTATTATACATTTGTAGAAGTCTTCCTAAAATAATTGCAATTTTTCCCTCTAAACAACTCTTAATATTCCCTTTCGCATTTTGAAAATTTTGTAGTGAATAACTAGCGATTTTTTGTTAGAGCCAATGTGTGGCTTGTTGTCTTGTCTCATGGATCTAACATGTCATTATTGATCTTTAAATACATTGGTTGGTTCAAGTTGCACCATTATTGCATGCTTGCCCATGCTGGCCTCAAATACCAATCCAGTTATAGCTGATGGTATACTGAGTTAAGTGTTATTTAAAAAATTAATATTTTGACCGGATAGTGTAAAACTAGAAACATGACTATGACACTTAGGATTTAACCTCTTCGCATGCTCAATTTTATATCGAACATATGAGCACCATATTTATGGAGTTTTTTTAATGTAATATTGGATGCATGTCTTATTCCATAAAAGTAATTGTACACACACTTACTGAAAGTGAACAGGTTTGGCCTATTTTGATCATTAGGTTTGTTCTAGAAAATAGTGAATCTTTGATGTGCTTTTTGTTTCTCAAAATTTACTATACTTCTCACTGTTGATCATTCCCCATTTTTGTATTATCTAGCTGCTGAGGTGATTAAAAAGAAAAAAGAAAAATTTTTCTTATGTTGATCATTTGGTTTGTTGTATATAATATTGTAGATTTGACACATTTCTCTCTCCTCTTTTTGCATAAGTCATTGTACTTATAATGTTGTTGGGTTGTAAGCAGTGTTTGTGAGAACATTTCACATAATTATGGAACTAGATTGTGAAGAACATTGTTGTTCTGATGGTTAGCTGCCTAAGGAAATCAAGATGAACAGGGAAAAAAATGAGCATTCTTTCAAGAGCTTAACCCATGAGTCTATCTATTGAAGTTTGATGATATGTGATGTTGCTTGATTGGTGAAGGTAATTCAAAACTCAGCATAAACCAAGGTATAGTGTGACAATTTGAATGTGTCTGACTTATTTGTGTGCACATACTATAAAGGTTATCCTTCAATGGTTAAATTGTTTTAATTTGTAGCTTATTTTAATTTCGTTATATTTTTTGCATGACATTCAATTTACTCCTCATCCGCACATGTTGGTGATAAGTGGTGTATATATCCTTGTTATTTACAATTATGCTCATGGCGTCATGGATTATATTGACAACATCACATGTTTGGCCTTTTATGTTATGTTAGATTTTATATTTTAGATACTAGTAGTGGGCCCTAAATGGGCTCTATATGGGCTTAGGGGTCTTACACCAAAAAGTCTCAAGACTTAATGGTTCAACCCCTATACCTATATATAAACCCATTACACTTCTATCACACAACCGATGTGGTACTATATTTCCAACATGTTAATATTTCATAAATGATATTCATGAATGGCACAGTTTTGTCTGCTACATAATTCATGCTTAATTTCTGATCTTCCGTCCTGGTGATTTTGTATTTTGCATGACAATAAGCATCTTAACGTATTGCACGTTTCATAAATTCATGTAGACCAATTGTAAAGGCACATTTTTTTTTTGTTGTTGCTTAATATTAATTTTACATGCATTCAAACTCATGAACTCGTCAATTATTTTATATCACACATATTACTAGCAACTTTAGAATCACAGCCGGTAATGATATCTTGGCAAAATAGTGCCTTAACATTTAGTCGTCCTTCTATATTTGCTTTGCTTTTTTTTTGCTTTCATGGTTTGTTGGTGGCTGTATCAGCAGCTTAGACTTTTTTTTTTTTGGGTAACTTTTTTGCTATTATTTGTGTTGTTGTACCATGTCTTATGAGTTATATGAACCCTTTTTGTAGTATATGATTCATGCCGTTCTTCTTATTCCAACAAAATGATATTCTTGATCTTCCATGTGAAGTTATGCACACTTGAGTTTGATATTCACTGTTTTTTTGCTACTGGTTAATAGCAGCACTAGAAATTTGTCAGCCTTATTTGTGGGAGCCATGCTTAAATATATAAAATGATATTTAAGTTCAAGGTGTAGATCAATGGTCCTTCTTCATGTTATGATTGTCCACTAAGTGTGTAGGATTTAGAAATGTTCTTCTATGGTCATGCTTGTGTTTTCAGTTGAAGTGTATTTTGATGCAAATCTAGGTTAACAACCGGGGTGACCCACACAAATGTAGCAATTGAGCATAGCCTCAACCTTGATCTAGGGCCTTTGAGTTTCACATGACGCTGCATCAAACCTACTTAAAGTCAAGAAGTTCACTTAATATGAGTCAATTTGTTTTAATATAGATTAATTTTTTTAATCTAATTTTAAAGAAAAATGTTCATTGGTTTTATTTATAACCATAAACAGACTAGTTAGTTGTGACATTATTTGGCCACATGTTTTTGCTATATATTTCATAAACTTTATTAGTGTTAAAATTTGGTTTAAACTTGCTCAGCCTGAATTTACATGTTGTTTTCAGTGCATTCTGTCCGATGTGTATGTGTGGTTAATAACACTTTATACACATTTGTATAAGCATAGTCATTGGTTATTTCATAACTTGTAGTTATAGTACATAATTTGAAGAGCATAATTATATATCCATTTTGTTTAGATCACTTGAGAGAGTATTATTATCCTTTTGTATATAAAGGTTATTAAGCATTGCTAGGATATCTTAATTTTTGTTAATAAAGAATTTTATGTTTTTGCTATCTTATAGCATTATACTTTTTCTTTCGTGTATTATTTTGTGGAAGAAATCTATTCAAGAGTTATTTATAAGAAATTGGCTATAGTCTATTATCTAAAACTTGGTAACTAATATTGATGATTATACTGACTTATTATTTATTGTTTATTATCTTAAATGAATTGCTTTCATCTTTTATAGTCATCAACTCAAAAGTTAATCCTTTTCTTAGTCCCCGAGTGGTGTCAGAAATTCAAGGTATGAAAACATGCTTAGAACTTGTGGCAAAAGATAAGACCTCAATAGCCAAAGTTCTTGCTTCTACAAGTAGTTATATTTGTTTAAAAATATTGTCAAATGCTTGAACTTCTTATTTGTTTATCTTGTTAAATAGTTGTACTTTTCTTCTATGGCTTTAACTGTCTTATGTTGAGATGGTTTTTTTCATTGTGTGATTTTTTTCCTTCTGTTTACACTATATTCTTTAGTGTTGTTTCTAATTTATATCTTTCTTCAAGATTTAAAACATGTCTGCACAATTGCCTTGGCGATAATTAACGTATTGAATTGTAATATTTTTGTTATAAATACTCTACTTTTTAGATGAGATATGATTTATGGTCTCCTTGGATTGATCTCAATATGTGTAATCCGAACAAAAAAAATTTGTGTTATTACTTTGGTTTCTTAAAACCTTAATGAAAATAAACCATCTATGAGCTGTTAAATAATTGTTAAAAATGGATGTCGGGTTGGCTTAATTTGCTCAGATTGATGCATTTGTTAAAAATTTGAATTATGTTTCATTTGACTATAACATTTTTTAAAATATACCGTGTTCTTGATATGCAAATATAAGGTAAGGTAATATCATATATTTTCCTTTCGAAAATTATGGTAGTTTTTTTTTTGCATGCCCTGGTAAAATTGCAAGTTGTTGGTGAGGTAGTTTAGCTCTCAAACATTCAATTGACTTTTGTGTTCTGTGTTTCAATTTCACTCAAAAATTTGTTTATTATGATCCGCATCTATATCTTTTTCCCGACCAACAAGCAATTGCTTACATCTTGTGATGGGGTAATGGCCGTTCACATATTTTAGCTGTTGTGATTATTATGTATTATTTCATACCTATTTTCATTAATGACATGCTTCTCAGTTTTCATAGCTATTGTGCTTATTTTGTATTATTTAGTATTATTGTGTGCCTTTTTTTAATCAATAACATGTTTTTCAAGTTTCCATTGCCATTGTTATGGAACCTCTAAGACAGGCTTGGTCTTCAAGCTGCAATAGTTAATTATGGATGTGGTAGATGCTTAACTACGTACCTTTGGTTATGTTTAAGGTCAATGCTTTTCTCAGTTTCTGTCTATTATTTTTTTCTCTTGGCTCAGTTCCATTTACAAATATTATTTACTGACAAGCCTATGCTTTCCTTACTTACAATACTATACTATAACTATTTGGTGCTCAAATGATCATATCTTTTACGGATATAAAGGTTATTTTTCTATATTTTCTTATATCTTGGTGAACATTGCTATGTTACTCTTCCTTATAAAACTATAATGTTACAATTTGGTGCTCGCATGGCATATCTTTTAAGGATATGAAGTTGATTTTCTTATATTTTCTTCTCGTTCCTATAATTAGATATAATAATTTTTGAAGAATCTTTCCTCATATGGATCATGCTTACTTGGTTGTTTTGATTTTTCAAATTTTACATGATGCACCAGTGAGTATGCCTGATTCCCTTGTTGACCATTGAGTAGCTATACATGCAAATGAATCAAGGTTAGAACAACTTGTGGGTGTCATTTGGTCCCTCTAATATGTGTTAACCTTAATTTTAAATTACTGGCATTGAAGAGAGTTGAAAATTAGGTGCATTCAAGTGAGCCACTCTAGATTTAATGTGAATTTCTTATAAAGGAAATGAAAGGTATATGTTTTAATTTTGTACGAACTTTCAAAACATCATGCACACAAATTGCTTTTTATTTTGAAGATCTGCTACATGTTATGATAAATGACAACAAATACTGAATTTTTTTCAAGAATAGTTTGTTTGATGTGCATGTGCATGCACGTAAGGTAACTATTTTCTCTCTTCATGAATACTTACTTAAGAAGTCCTATTAAAATATGTATTTGAAGCTTAATTTTTTTTTTTCTTTGGAATATCTAGATGGATGTAGGTTTCTTATCTTTCTTACAGAATTAAACTTGCCTTTCCTATATTATTTGTTTAACATTGAGTAGCTGTTTCTAGGCATAAGCAAATGAGCCAAGGTAATGTGAAAAATTCTTGGTTTAACATGAGTTGTATATATACACTATTTTTAATGTTATTTCCAAGACTATTTTGCAGCTGCATATTTTGTTGACAGATCTTCTTTACTATATTTTGTTGCATATTTCAGTTGGCTTTGTTAGAAAAGAATTTAAGATATTGCATAACTTCGTCATTGCAATAACATCTCTTTTGAAATTCATCTTCACTCATGCGTGCTATATACTTCTTTGTTTACTTTCTTCATGTTACTTATGGTGTTTCATTTTTTATTGCAATAGTTAGAACAATGCTTCCAGCATTTTGTGCATACTTGTTCACATTAAAAATATGCACTATAAAGTTATTCTAGAGAAAATTCCATTTTATGTTTGCCATGATCACATTGTTTTACTCCTGTATTATGCAAATAAATTAACAAGGCCATTTTACTACCATTTTTGTTTTTATTGATTAACACGTTTAGGTGAACTTTTTTTAAGACTTTTTTGGATAATTTAATAATTATTATCCCTTCAATTAGTATCTCATTCTTCACTTGGTTTACCTCTTCAATTAGCATCTTGTTCTTCAACTGATTTAGCTAAATCTTCATTAGTAATTCTCTAGAACAAATCCATTCCATGTTTTCATTTATCAATGCATCATTTTGCATCTATTTCATTTGCCCGTTTTCGTTGGCTACATGCCACTCATACCATTTTACTTTTATTTCTGTTTTAAATAAGTTCTTTACATATCCTAGTTTATTAATTAGTATTTCTATCTTTTTTGCATGTCATTGGTTAGGGGGTTGCATTGGCTTTGTTGTTTGGTAAACTAGAACCAGGCCGAATGAACTTTTTAAAAACTTCTCAGTGTAGTTATTTTCTTAAATAAATGGTTTTAGCCATATTTTGATAATCTATAATATTGGATGTTAACTTCATAATTTTGTTAACCAAAACTAACTTTTCTGTAATGTTATTATATATGAGAGTTACATTTGCTAAAAATGAATAGGGTTCTTATTTTTAGGGCATGACTATTAGCTTAATTTTTGTTTTAAATAGTCATTTTTGTTTTTGTATTCCAATATTAGAACTATCAGATCTTGCCCAAACTCATGGTGCTTGCTAATAAGGATAAAGGATTTAATTATCTAAAATTTGTGCATAAAATGGGTGTGGATATCTGTGGATAAATGAGTAATATATGTTGTGTTGCCCCCTGTTTTTTCACGTATCAAACACACCCCAAGATTTTTATGTTGTGTTCATTAACTTCTAATATCTTGGTCTTCTAACTAATATTTACTTTTTTTAATTCTTGAATTTGATTTAAGCAATTTAAGTTTCATGGAAGAAAACAACCATCTGGTATAACCAATTTATTTCCTTTAATGTTTTGTTGAATATAATGAAATGTTTGTTTCTGAAATTATTCGCAGGAATGCATGTTTTGGCTAGATACTTTCTAGTTATTATCTTTTGTTTATAAACATGTTTATTATAATAAAAATTCTTTTTCAGGTGTGCTTAAAGCAGTTGTCAAAAAGGCCACTTATAAGTTTGGAAAAAGTAAAGTTGAATAAGCAAGTAGACCGATTGCTTAACCAAGATATTTTGGCTAAGGATCAGTAATATAAAGTGATTAAAACGTTCTCTGGAAGTGTGTGTATTACGGTATATCTAAGGGTGTAAAAAAACGAAACCATAAAAAAAAATTGAAAATTTGGTTTACTAGACAAGCTGATTTGGTTTTAGTTGGTTTTGACTTTTTTAGTTCTACAGATTCATGTCCGTGTAAACTCTAGAGATTGATTCTCCAACTCTTGACCTCATCTTTCCTTTTGTCTCCTGGATGATCTTGGCTAAGTTGCACATACTCTAACCCCAACCAACATGCTTCTGATAAGATGTGTTATACGAAGGCTCTCCGCTTCTCCATTGTCGACCTTAAGCTGGACGAGGTCTCCTACTCCTCCATCGGTTCAATCTCTCTCCCTCCAACCTGTGGCAAGTGTGAAAGATCCTATGTTCTTCAAGCAGATTGAAGCACTAAAAGTAAATAAATCAGGATGCCATTGTGCCAATCTTAATTAGTTGTTTTTTCTTTCTCTTTCTTTTGGCAAGTGTTCTGTCCTGTATCCTTCTTTTCTTCAAATTACAATAGCTTTCCCTTCTTTCTTTGCATAATTTTTTAGTTTTTAATACTTGGTAGCATAAATAAGATTAGTAGTGCTTATTGTTGCATAGGTTCTTGATTTGATTTGCTGATTTGGATGATTCATATGTAAAAATTTCAATAGCTAGTATGGGGAAAAACTGCACTATAGCTAGGATGGCTAGAGATTATTTGTCACCTGAGGCCTCTGAAGCTGATGAGAGGAGCATTTTAGTGACACGGAGGCCCTAAAGCTGACCTCATGGGCTGCCAAGTTATGTTTTATTCTTTTTCTTCTTATGCCACTGAGTCCTGAGGCATAGTGCCATTAGAACTCTCTTGGGAAGACATCAAAAGTAGGTGGTTTTGACGCATTATGGATAGCTATTAGGGGTATGGGCCCCTGATCGTGTAAAGATTTTCCTTCTCCTGATGTGGGCTATGGATTAAATTTTCTTTCTCACTTGAGCCAAGAGGTGGCTCAGTGCATCCTGATCCTGAACCGAATCCAACCCTGAATTGAACTGGCTTGTGCTAGTTTTTGAGTTTAGGGTCCAGCCCAACCGATTTCAGTTTGTGAAAGTAGAGGATGTCACGCTGGTTTTTCTTTAATTTAATTTATGTAATACAGTATGTATGAATCTATTTTTTGTGCTTAAATGCAAATTATGTAGGATAGCATAGTGTATTGGTTCTTTTGTGGATGAGTTAGGGGTATTGATCCGTACAAGATTGACATTACTTGGATTTGTGTTGACTAGTATAAAAAACTATCCCCTGAAGGCAGTCTTCGGTTATGAATTCTTTTGATTTTGATTTTGATTTTGATTTTGATTTTGATTTTGATTTTGATCTTCAATTTTATTTTCAAGTTTTTAATGCAAAATAAGTGTCTAACATGCATTCAATTGACTGTGTTTATTTGTGCCTTTCAAGCATAATGTATTGGTTCTCTTTTGTGGATGAGTTAGGCAGTATTGACCCGTCACAAGATTGACACATAGCTTGGATTTGTGTTGACTAGTATAAAGAACCTATCTCCCAAAGTTGTCATCGGTTATGAATTGTTTTGATTTTGATTTTGATTTTCTATTTTATTTTCAAGGTTTTAATTCAAAATAAGTGTCTAACATGCATTAGCTGATGTGTTTATTTGTGCCATAAGTAGCAATGTATTTTGGTTCTTTTGTGGATGAGTTAGGGGTATTGACCCGTACAAGATTGACATTAGTGGGATTTGTGTTGACTAGTATAAAGAACCTATCTCCCAAAGGTGTCATCGGTTATGAATTGTTTTGATTTTGATTTTGATTTTCAATTTTATTTTTAAGTTTTTAATTCAAAATAAGTATTTAACATGCATTAGCTGATGTGTTTATTTGTGCCTTAAGTAGCAACTTTTAGAATGAATTTTCTTTTTTCTTTTTTATTTTTTTCATCATTGTTGTTGATGATGGTGAATTCTTGATATTATTCACTTTTGTAATTATGTATCTGTCACCTAAGCACCATTTTGTTATTTCAAGCTTTTACACTTTATTTATTTATTTTCCATGTGTTATTAGTTATTTAGATAAAATCTAACCTTTTTTTATTATCAATATTTAGTGCATAGATTGATAGTTTGCCATTTTTTTTTATCAATACTTGTTCTTGCATCTCTATAAATTCCCTTACATGCTTCTAGAACGGTTAAATCTTACCCGTGCTCATTTACCCTTGGGTCTATACATAAAGATAGTGGAATTAATTCTCCATATTTCAATCAGTAAAATGGATGTATCCGTGGATAAACGAGAACTCGTCGGTGCAATCGTAGAATGACTGGCTTAATCAAGCTTGAGCTGGTCTCAAAATTGAGTTGCTTGAGCTCTACTTGAGTTCAAACTTAATTCGAAAAACCTCATTTCAGTTTTAATTTACCATTTTGGATTTAGTTTTTAATTAAAGTGATTTTGACCTTAAGCGCAATTTGAAAATTTAAAATTTTTAGCGAAGTTCAAGCTTTTATTAAACTGAGGTCAAGTTTGTGATAGCCCTATTCATTAATTATGTACAGTAAAATATTAATAAATAAATATTTAATAAATTAATAATTATGATTAAATAATATTTTTTCCAAATCCCAACTCAGATCCACCTATCCTTGTAGTTGGGTAGGCTGTCTCCAGTATCGGTCGTTTCACCAGTCCCAAACTTTGTTTCATTTTCTTTCTTCCCGCCTTGCTTTTTGCTTCATCTGTTTTACCTCATATCCTAGGGTGAGTGACTTCGTGATGTCTTTTAGCTTTTTCTTGTTCGTGGCATTTTCTGCTGTACTCCTCTGCTCTCTTCTTTTTTAATAAATTAGTGGTTTATCCACTTTATTCCAAAAAAAAAAAAAATCCCAACTCAAATTGTTGATCCTCTTGCACCTCTCCTCTCTCAGAATGGATGAGGTGTTTTAGTTGTTTTTCTCTAATTTTTTTTTTGTTGTTAAACTTTCACTTCTGGTGATCGGGTTTTTTTTTCTCTTTTGTATTTTGTTTTCAGTGTTTTTTGTAATGAATACGTAGTTTATCCATTTTTTCAAAAAAAAATTAAATTAAATTAAATTAAAAATTAAAAAAATCCCAACTCAGGTCGAGCTAAATTAATAATTTTGTGAACTAGATATAATTATAATTTTTTAAGACTCTTTAAGACCCAACAAAATATAAATTAATAATTCATCAAATACATAGAAAAAAAAATCATACGAAATTTTTAACATTGAAATTTTGTAAACTATTTCTATATTTAAATTTTACTATTTTTTATAATATATATCTAAAGTTATTTGTTTATTCTTTGTTTATAAACAAAATTTAATCTTATTGTTAATATTTTACAAAGTACACACCATGTTTGGTATGTTTTTCTCGTCACAAAAGTAATTTTTTAATGATTTTATATATTACTAGAAAAACCTCTTTTGAAAAAATATTTAATAAAACACAATTATTATCTAAATCTAGGTCTTGATTATCACAAAATGTAGGTGTAGGTGATTTTCATCACAGTACTATTTTTATTATGAAAATTAAAATGCCGCTCAACATCCATTGTATGTCTATGGTATAAACTAAAAAGTGTTTATTTTAATCCATGAATATCTTCCTTTTAATCTTCTTGCTCAAAAGTTTTTTTTTTTTTTTATGATCGGATTTACTATACCAAAAATAATTTGCAATAGTTGTTGTTTTGATATCAATGTTTCAAGCCAAATTGATAAAAATAATAGCATTTAATCTGTTAATTTTTTCAGAATTTGTTGCTTCTACCCAATTGTGTAAAATATAAGTAATATATAAAAACTCTTAATATGTATTCATTTATTGATAAATAAATAATTTTTATAAAATAATAATAATTTGGTCCAATGAGAATTATTTTATAAATATTTTACTGTATATATATATTAAAAATTTTGCCTTTAGTTTGAATTTTTAATGGAGTAATAGTTATAAGTCACTTTTTTTTTTACTCTTTACTTAGTTTAAATATAATAAAATAATAGTTATTAATTTTAACAAGTTATCACTTAAGTTACTAATGATAGACGACAAAGAAATCAAAATTAAAATTGTTCATGTATATGGGTGCAAGTGAATGTGCCCATTAATACCGATATACATTGATTACAACAAAGCTCCTTCCCATCTGCCAACTTTACGTTGAATGGTTAATGCTTTCAGATAAATTCAAGCCATTTTTGAGCTACTGAGGTATTAAGTAAGCAACGAGTACTCCATCCAATAGATCAGATAGCTACTGAGGTATTAAGGAAGCAACGAGTACTCCATCCAACAGATCATATATCTGAGAATCTGTTGGAGAAGATTTAAGTTAGAAAACTGAGAATTGAGGAGAAGAAGTTATACACTGCAGTTGAAATTCGGAAGATTAAGATGACGAAACATTTTAAAAAATGGGAACAATGGAGTGTCTAACACTTATTACACACTCGATCACACGAAGAGCACATGCCTTTACAACTAATGCCAACTTAGCTGGTCAGTTACAACAACCTCAGTGTAAACACAAGCACGAGAGAAGCTTGTGATTCTACAACTTAAGCCAAGTTAGCAAAATTAGTTATAACTGATGCCATGTCAGCAAATCAGTTATAACAACCCTCTTATGTTCTTGCAGCTTTCGTTCTAATGTTTTGGACTGATAAATAGCTCTTTTATCTGAAAGAATTCTGAATCAATGAAATCAGAAAGCTCTTCTCCTCTAGACCTTGATCTCCTCCTCTAGACTTTGTTCTTCTCCTTGATTCTTCCTTGCAGATTAGGGAGTTGATTTGAAGATCTTTGTTCGTTTGGTGAAGCTTAATCATGGCAAGAATGGATGTCCTGAATCTCAGTTGCAGCAGAGTTTGCATCATAGTGCTGTGAATTTCTTCAGATCTTGGGTGTTTTTCAACAGAATCCTGCATTATCCCCACCATCTTAATTATTCCAGCAAGTTTTCGGTCACAAGGTGCAATGATAGTTCAACATTTGGCTCAGTCCATTTTAAAAGGGTGAGGGCAAATTTGGAAAACAAAATCATATTAGATTACCATCAACCTGGTAATCTGGATTGACACTAGTGGTAATATCATCACCGATTATTTGGCAATACTTCACTATTGATAATCTCACATTGGGAGCGTTTGATAGGCAGTAATGTAGAAAGATTACCACGTGTTACGTGGTAATCTGAAAATATTACCATGTTTGGCATTGTACCGGTGGTAATCTGGATGGTAATATCACATTACCAACTTATAAATATTACCAAAAAAGTTGGTAATCCTATTACCACCAAATTTGGTGTCTATCTTGGATTACCATGGTAATTTTATCCATTTTTATATTTTAGCAAATTGATTACTATGACAACCAAACACGGCAATTAACTATTCCCGGTAATAAAAGTTCCTGACAAAATATGGTTATATCAAATTACCGCAATATTCCCAACCATATAACATTCCATTCATATTACCATGGTAATTTTGTTATGTGGTAATATATCATTACCACGAACCAAACGGCTGCTTAATATTATCACTACACAGTAACAAAACATGGTAATATGTTCCAATTATACCGTTTGATTCCTAGTAATGTTTTCACATTACCACGAACCAAACGGATACTTAAGTGTGACTTTTAATCCTCTAATTAGCCCAGGTATATAAAGAATAAATTAGTATGCATGAGAATGAAGCGTGAAAAATGTGTTTTTTTTCTTAACAATGGTAATTTAGCACAATGTGATTAATAATATATTTATTAGAGAAAATTATATGTATACCTTCGAAGATCATAAAATTGCACATGTATTTTTTGGCATTTAAGATTAAATGCGTGTTTTCTACGCCATGAGTATGAATCTCTTCTGAAACATAAGTGAAAATAAAATTTTAATTTAATTAATGTGTTTAAACAAGAATCAGAGAATGAAATATATTCCTAAGTGTTTTATTTATTTATTTATTTATTTATTTTGACAAAGTGGATAAATCACATTTATTACAAAATAAAGGAAAAGTACAACCCACAGCTAAAAAGGCAAAAGTGCCTTTAGACAAGTGCGCCAACAAAGAAGCTGCCAATATAGAAGGGAACAAACAACATAATAAAAGTATACAGTCCACTAGACGTGGAGCAAATCAGAAGAAAAAAAAACAAAACACAAACATATCTACTCCTAAAGAAAAGAGGAGGTCCCTAGGAGTCTCAAGGTGTAAGCGCTAGGAGGTACTAGCTGATGCTACTTTTGACTATCAGGGGCTACTCAACTCACCCTTCTTGGGTTTCACAAACTCCAGGCTTTTCTTGACCGCATGTACTGACTCCTCCAGCTTTTGTCTCTTCTATTGGAGGACTGTATACACCCAAATAATAAACATATGGGATACATTAAAAATCACAGAAATAGAAGTACAAAAGCATTCATCAACGATTCTCCTATTTCTTTCAAGCTCAACAATCCAAATTAAAGCCCTAGTTAAGGTATCCCAAGTTTCCTTCACCCTTCCTCTAAGTATTGTCCTCTAAGGACCCCACATATCTGAAAGGGACGTAGGAAAGTCTTTCAAAGTAAGGCTCCAACCAAAATGATCCCATATTTGAACCACAAAAAGGCAATAAATGAACAAATGATCTGAAGATTCAATGTCATTGAAGCACAATATGTCATTGAATTTTATTATCCCATGCCAGCCAAGTAAACGCCTTAAGCTTCATTGGGCAAAAGCTCCTCTAGATGTTCTTATTCGATTGGCAATGCAAGCCACTGTTGATCAAAAAGTTGTAGAAGAATTTAACCAAAAAAGTGCCATTAGAAGTGGGATTCCAATATTTAAGGTCTTTGGAATCTTCATTCAGATCCAATAAGCAATTATCAATGAAAGGATCAACTTCTCTTATGATGTGAAGGATGATAGGGGCTAAGGCATTAACTGTTCCACTTGTGACTATAGATTCTACAAATGCTTCCATCCACAAATCTCTAAGAGCCCGTCCTTCCAACCAGCCATCAAACCAAAAGTGAGTGGACCTACCATCATGAATGGTGTGATACACTTCCTAAAAGCTGGTAGACAGCTTAAGATACCTCCCCAGAAGAAGTATCTTTTTTGGGTTGCATTTTGAAAAAGGTTCCAGTATTGATGATGCTGGTAATAGTTGAAGTGTATCACTGTCAAACCACACCAGTTTGTTTCTGAGATTATTTTCCACCACCATTTTTCCAGTAAGGCTAAGTTAAAATCTACTAGATTTAGTATACCCCAGCCTCCTAAGTCAAGAGGTTTTCAGGTACGTTTCTAGTTGACTAGTCTACACTTAACCTTGTCTATTTCTGGACCCTTATAGAAGAAGTCACTGTGGATGCTACCTATAGCTTTGACAACTCATGAGAGGAGCTTATAGATAAACATCGAATAAGTGGGGATAAAGATAAGTACAGAGTTCACCATCGTGAGTCTACCCCCAAGGGATAACATCCCTAGATTTCGGGTTGCTAGTTTAGAGCGTATCTTAGTGATGAGAGTTTCCCAGATTCTAGAGATCGACGCCTGCTTTGAAATCAGGATGCCAAGGTACGTCAGTGGAAGATATCCTAATGAGTAATTTAAGGTGCTAGATAGGGACCTGTCTGGTTGGAGGCCTACTCTTATTGAATAGAGGCATGTTTTGTGGAAATTAATGGCCAAACTCGGATATACCTTTTAAGAGATGTAGTATGAGTTTTATAATCGAAAATCTTCCTGACTTCTCTACAGTATTATAATCAAGTCATCTGCATATTGAAGGTGGCAAATCTTTACAAGTCCGCCTAGTGGGACTCCGTACAGAACACCAAATAACCGGGCGTTGGAGAACATTGTACTTAGGACATCAGCTACTAGTACGAACAGGAGAGGGGAGAGAGGATTGCCTTCTCTTATCCTTCTCCGATATCTAATGTAGCCATTCATTGACCCATTTACTAAAATGGAGGATTTGGAAGTGATTAACATGCTTTTAACCTAGCTTATACAACAATCACCAAATCCTCAAGCTTTCAAATGTTATAACAGAAGTCCCAATCCACCATGTCAAAGGCTTTAGCAAAGTCTACCTTGATAATGTTGCCAGACAGCTGCGCTCTTGGAGGCTGAAGATTGTCTTCTCTGCCGCTACAATATTGTTCAAGATACATCCTCCCACAATTAAGGCAGATTGTGTTGATTCTATAAGCGAATCGATGACTATGCTTAGTCTAGAAAGCAAAATTTTTGAAATGATCTTGAATGATGAGTTGATTAGGCTAATTGGGCGAAAAATCGGTCAAGTAGTCTAGTGCTTTTACCTTGGGTACTAGGACAATATTCGCCCAATTGATTCGTTCAAGATTAACTGCGCCATTATGGAAGTCTTGACATAGAGCTATCAAATCGTTATTGATTATCAACCAGAATTTCTGAAAAAAGAAGATAAGGAAATCATCTGGTTTAGCTCCTAGTTCAAAGATGGCATTCTTAATTTCCTCTTGAGTGAACAGGGCCTCTAGGCCCGTAAGGTCTACTCTAGCTTTGTTAATCAACATCATATCCCAATTGAATCGGGAACGTGTGGGGCTTTTAGAGCCAAATTGCGATCAAAATAAAGAAGTGAAAGCCTTTCCAATTTCTTATGTCTCTTCAATGGTGGACTGGTTATGTATAATGTGGGAGACGAAGTTTCGATTACACCGACCATTGCCTGCTGTGTGGAAAAACTTAGTATTGAAATCTCCTTCCTTGAGCTAGGTTACCCTTGCGTGTTGACGTCAGTAGACTTCCTCTTCGATTAGGGTGTTGCACAGGGTTTGTCGCAGCTTAGAATCTTTGTTAAGTTTTGACTCTGTGAGGTTGCGTGTCTCCTTTACAACATCTAAGGTTTCAATTTTACAGAGAATGTCAAGTTTATGCAAATATTAAATTTGAGTTTGATTTTTTTAAAAAAACTTTTAATTTGATTCCCATTTTTAATATTCCAAATCAAATTGTATTAAAGTTAACTTTAACTTGAAAAAAAAAAATCAATTGGGATTTCAGTTGCAAGTCATTTTTTCTATCTCCAATTAATTTGCGTTTATTGAGATGGTTTTACACCCCTAATGAAGGTGACGATGCAGAGGAATGAGAAGGATGATTATGTGATCTCAGATTTATTAATTTAATAAATACTATTTATTTAACTATGTACTGTATAAAATTAATATATTCAATATAAAATTCTCAAGTTAAATGCAAAACCTTAATGAACATTTTGCTACTCTCATGGTACGGAAGGGTTTGGTGAAAAATGAAAATCTTTCTTTTGCGGGATGGTAATATACTAATATGGTATATTGGTATTCTTATCCAGCAGAATTCCCTACTATTTTATTTGACAATTCCATGGTCTCGGAGGGGTACACGTACATACTTTCCAACATTTATTATTTATCTCCTCTTGTTTGGGGAAAGGAAAGAAAGGTAATGGTTGGAGAGCCATCACGATGAGAGGGGAGGGCGTGCTGTTGTCGTGGCGGCCCATTCCTGGCCTGTGCGATGACGAGTCGGCGGAAATTTATCGATGGAACAGGGCAAGGAGGAGGAAGACGATAGTTTCTCTTGGAGGAGCGTCATTCTTTGCCTCAGTTTCACTTGCGCCGGCTGGTAACAACAACAGCGATGACAAGATCCAGGAGACGTTCCCCCGGGCGGAGCAGCTCATAAAGCATCCCCTGGCTTTGCTAGCACTGTTCCCCAAGGATCTCGCCCTCTTCTCCGCAGGGGCTATCGCCGGGGCCCTTTCCAAGACCCTCACCGCCCCTCTCGATCGCGTCAAGCTCCTCATGCAGGCATCTTCTCTCTCAATTTCACCGCACAATTTATCATCTCCTGCGCCTCTTGCATATTTGAAGTGTATTAGTAGTACCAATTCATATTCATTCCTGTTGCTTCTCAACTACTGCATTGCTAATTGGACGCAAATAAATTGTCTCCATATTTATGCTTTCAGACTCATGGGTTGCGAGCTAGCGGCAGCAAGGGTATTGGCTTACTCGAGGTCTGACTTGTGGTTCTTTTTGTTTATTTCCTTTCTCCAACACTTTCAATGTTACTCTGATGCATATTCTCCATTCAAGTTTGAATAAAACCCTGAATTGACTGCTTTCTGCAAGCTATCAATCCCTAATCTCAAACTAAAGCATCATGATAAGCTCTTTTTTCCTTTTAGAAGCTGCAACTCCATCTGGAGAATGGAATGGAGGTGCCCTATTATATGCATTGTCATACCATTCACAACATCCTAGAATTAAGAAATTTAGAAAAACAGAACCAAGAATAGCCACTTAACACAATGTTATGGATGTATTTTTAAGTTTTGAGTCTGCTATTTATGAACTTTTAGTTTTTCGTTGCTTCTCCACTGGATGAACTGGACTTTTCTTTCTTAAAAAAAAGAAAAAAATCACTTTTGAAGTCTTCAACTGTTTATTTGAGGAAAAGAACTTCAACTTAACATTTTAATGCTTATTTATGTGATTTAATCTGAATATTTGAATATTTTTCATTTAATTTTGAGAAACTTACTATGGATCAGAATAACTTGATGGTAATTCACCAATAACTTTGAGAATTTTACTATGAATCCGCATAACTTAATGGCATTTCACCAACACTAGTTACATTATATCAGGCCATCACTTTAATACATAAGGAGGAGGGTATCAAAGGGTACTGGAAAGGTAACCTCCCCCAGGTATGTGACATCTTGCCCCTGCAAAGTTGTTTGAACTCTTTATTCCTGAGTGTCTTGGTTACTTAGCATGTGTCTAAATTATTTTCAGGTTATACGCATAATCCCATATAGTGCTGTGCAACTTTTTGCTTATGAAATTTACAAGGTAATGTAGAGATCTAATTGTCTTTTGCATAAAAAAAACAATAAAAAAATAATCCTCCCCTGTTTTGTCAACATTATCTGGTTTTGTGTTGAGTTTATAATCTGAGTTACAATGTTGCTGTTATGCTTTTAGAAAATTCTTAGCAATGAGGATGGTGATCTCTCTGTTATTGGGAGACTTATTGCAGGGGCATGTGCTGGGATGACGTCAACTTTTGTGAGTGATATCTTAGTATTGTCAGTCATTCTCCTGTGCTTCTGTTTACTTTTAAATGTAGGAAGGTTTGGTCATCATGTAGTGAAGCATCTGGAAATAAGCAGAACATATAATTATATTGCCTCTACAGGTGACATATCCTCTGGATGTCCTGAGACTAAGACTAGCTGTTGAACCTGGATGCAGGACTTTGTCTCAGGTGAGAAGCATGATCTACAGTGAGATTTTCTGGTATTGTATATCTCCATATATTTATTCTTTATTTTGTCAGGTTGCATTTAATATGCTCAGGGAAGAAGGAATTGCATCTTTTTATTGTGGTCTTGGACCTTCTCTTATTGGAATTGCACCTTACATCGCTGTGAACTTTTGCATTTTTGATCTGTAAGTTTATTTCTGTCCTGACTTTAGATTTGGACGTAGAGAGTTGGGTGCAATAAGCCATACTTCCAACACATTTGTTGTGATTTGGTAGGATGAAGAAATCATTGCCCGAGAAATACCAAAAGAGGCCAGAGACATCACTTGCTACTGCTCTGGTTTCTGCAACAGTTGCTACGCTTATGTGTTATCCTCTGGACACTGTGAGAAGACAGATGCAAATGAAAGGATCACCATTCAATAGCGTTTTTGATGCGCTTCCAGGTAAATTATGTTGTATATGTTGTCATTTCCTAGATGAAAATCCGAAGTCATTGTAATTTCAAATAATATATGTGGTTTGGCAGATCTTCGTAAACCATATCAAAATATTCTTGACATGAATACAAGGCATCATAAGTGAGGTGGTTCTTATTTTCCCCTTGGAAAAGTGAGAATTCCTCTCTTTAGCTTGAAATTCAATGGCAATCTTGCATCTGAGTGAAAATAATACATCTTAGACTATGATATTTTCCAATTAAAAGTCAAGAATGCACTATCTTTACTGAAGGATTGTTTCAGAAATTAGTATGATCATTAGAATAATTTTTGCATAAACATAAGGATGATGAGTATAAAAATCGCGGAAGTTAGTAAGACGGGCTTGGTTATGAATAAGATGACTAGATAAGTGTGTTTGCTTTTTAAGGGGATTACAGAAGGAAGACTTGGTTTGAGAAGTTAAGACCTTCTTTGGCAATGTTTAGAACTTCGCAACTAACGTGATGAATTGGTAGGATGATGAGATTTCATTTATCAAGCTGGGTGGTTAATAATTATTTTTTAAGAATGCTGATAAAAATTAGATCTTATTTGGAATTGGTTTATTTGAGAAATAATGTTACATACAGTATGCTTCACTAAAAATTTTTATTTTGATGAAATCTATTTGGGGTTGTGATAACGATTGAACACATTTTCGGATACCAAGTCAGAATTCTTAACTTTGAATTTTGGATGAAGATTATGTTACAGAAAAGTAAACAATAGAATACCTTCAGTAATTTCTTAGAGTTGCCTCAGGAGAACTCTCTACAGTCTATGCTTTTGTTATTTCAAGTGGAGTTGTGTTTCTTTTCTCACTCAAACCGCCTATGTCATGCTGTCAATCCGGTTCTGCTTTTTTTTTTTATTAAACATTTTGTATATATCCAACTGGCGATGTTACATTCATTGGCATGTAAGAAGTTTCCTCCACTATTCCTTGTCCTATGGCAACCATATATATATACTAGTAAAGTTTTATGATAGCTTAATGTGGATGACTGAAATTTGCTCGGTTTTGTAAAATACATAATCGGCAGATCAAATTTAATTCCTTCCTTTAGGGCAAATATGACATTTTCATTTGTAAATGCAGGAATCGTGGAGCGGGATGGCTTCCTTGGATTATACAGGGGGTTTGTGCCAAATGCCCTCAAAAGTCTTCCAAGCAGCAGGTGAACCTTCTGATACGCCTCTGGTAGATGTAAATACCTATTGATATCTAGGCAGTTTTGTTTTATCCCACTTATCAATCATGTGCTTCTAATGTTTCACCAAAATCTACTGTCTTTTATTAATGTATTCAGTGTATTATCTCATCAGATTATTAATTTGAATTTTCAATTTACAGTATTAGGTTGACTGCCTTTGATACCGTAAAAGGTTTAATTACTGCTAGCCAGAAAGAACTGGAAAGAATTATGGAGGAGAACCAACTGAGCTAATCTGTTTCTTTTCTTGAAAGCAAATGTTTTATTGATCATGTTTAAAGCAATGTTCCGTCGAGAAACATGGTCTTTTTTGTGGTTGGTGGGATGACTAATATTTGCTGACGTAAGGAGTCCACAAGATTGATTTGGGTGCCCCATTTTTTTTATCCCCAGAATTTCTTGATCTAGTGTACATTTTGGGGAGAGCAGCCTGTTGAAGTTTGAAGAATTTGATTCTTTATTAACTGATCAAAACAAGTTTTTTTTTTTTATTATTTAACAGTATGCATGTGGCATATGGTTTTTGCAAGGTTTGTATTTGAATTCTGAAGCACGGTTTTGTGGGCCTTCAATGCTGCAAAGATGTGTGTACAGGAAGAAGGCGTGGATTAAAAGGTAAATCGAATTTTCTTTTTCTTTTTTTTTTCTTGGTGAATATGTATGCAATCCATTTATGGTTTCTAGTCAATTATAAAAAAAAAATCAACTATGCATAAATAATAATTTTAAAAGATGTTTTCAGTTGTGTTTGAAAAATAAATATGCATAAAAACACAAGAAAGCAGCTCATGTGCTCTATGTCATAGATAACGATTAGAGTATAATAAACATATAATAATGACTTCTTAGGCCCATAATTTTTCTTTGAAAATGGCCCTTTGAATTGCAATGCTGATGCTCCCGGCATTGCAGTCTACTCAGGGATATTCACCCTTGCAACATACTCTAGCATATGAGATGATGTGTATAATCTAAACACCCTTTGGGTTGTAGACCCCATAAAGTTTCTGAGCGTACGAGACTATATCTTTTACTAGCGTCTATTTGGGCAAAATTTTTGCTCTATCATCAACTTTAAACTAGAAAATTCACAAATTTCTGGATTATTAAAAAAAAACATTTTTTTTAAAGGAGAATTATTTTCTCTGAATATGAAAAAACTCAAAAAAAGTTATCTCTCAGCAAACTCTGATCACCTTAATTCATCTAAAATTTAATTTTAATCTTAAAATATTTACCATCTAAAGAAATTATTATCTTTGTTAATAAGGTATGCATTTATAATAAAAATTATATTGATATATATCCCGTGTTTTTTGTTTTACACAGATCCCGCGTTTTGCCAAGATCATTTATTTATTTATTTATCTATTTCATAATATATATATATATATATATATATATATATATTATTACATAAAACAACCCCAACATATTGTCCCTCCCTTTTGTCTCCATTATAGCGTATGCAAAGAACATCCAAGCATGTTTCGACTCTCGAAATGAAGCATGCCTTATGTTTAGGGTGCACTACGATCCAGATCAGTGGAGTTCAGTTTTTTTTTTAGGAAAACCCTCATGGTTTTTCAGTTTTGTACATAGGTTTATTTTTCCGTTTTTAAGCTATATGATTTTTTCAACTAACTAAAAATAAAGTATTAACTTACCGGAGTAAAATAGTCATTTTATTTAAAAGCCATCTTATTTGGCATAATATATATATATATATATATATATTTAAATTTATTAATTTTTTTTAAATTTTAATAAAAAAACTTAAATTTAAAAAAAAATTCATGCTGAAAATCATATGTTTCTTAATGTCATGTGGTGTCTTTTTTTTTTTATAAAAAATTGACTATTTACCCCCCTATGAACTAACACTATTAAAAACTTGTCAACAATTTTTCTTTTTTTACAAGCTATAGAAACAATATTGTTTAAAAACAAAATATATATATTGCAAAACTGGTCAACTAAAAGGTTTTTTTTTTAAATAATAGCAAACAATTAATAATAATATCTAAAGGAGATGACTAAGGGCATCAAATGACAATGAGCCACATCCTGGGACATTAATTAATTAAAAGAGGCCATAAGATTTTACATAAATATTTTGTATATTTATGTATTTATAAAAAATGGATATCTCACCCATTTTATCAAACTTTATGTAAAATTCATATATTATTGTTCATATGTCTTTTTGGACCACAACTCGAGATAAATTTTATTTAAAACAAATAAAGAAATAAAATTATGGAGCTCATGCTTGTGATTTTTTTATTTCGAGGCAGAATACATTCAAAATAAATTGTTTTTTAACAAATTATCAAAAATTAAGTAGCAAGGTAAATATCTCAATACCCAATTCAATTAAACCAAGTAAAAATACTTGTCTTTATTTCACTGTATTAGTTTATTTCATTATAGCTTCAAAATGTGCCCCCATTGACTTTAATTCAGTAAAATAACTGATGACTTTGAAGTGCCCAGAATTTTTTTATTTATTTATTTCACAATCGTAAAAAATTAAAATATTAATAAGATTCTATAACAAACTATACTAGATAAAAATATTCATGACTAATAATTTTTAAGTATTTTTTTTATAAAAATGAATAAACTGCTAATTTATTGAAAATATCTAAATTATTATTTTTTTATCATTCCACATTCTAATTTATTGAAAATATCTAAATTATTATTTTTTTTATCATTCCACATTTTAAATTATCAATTTATTTAATAAATTTATACGATATAAGCTTAGAATTATACAGCATCTAATTTTATAAAAGAATACATAATTTTTTTTAGCATTATTATTAGAAATATAATTATTGTTTACACGGAAATTTTTTTTATTCTTATACGTACACAGTAGCACAAATATAAATAACTACAATGAAGTTCTATTTTTAATTCAAAGAAAAATAAAAATTATTCATTCATCTGATCGAAAACCTTGAGAGGGTCATCCATATTTTACAAAAATAAGAAAATCTTTGAGGAGCTCAGTAAGATGGATTGCCTTTTTAGCTCTTCATTTATCCTACAAAGTGATATATTTATATGTATATATATTCATTCCCCCTGCCTGATAAAAAAAAACTTGAATTTTCCACGCATAGATTATCCATATGTTACATATATATATATATATATATATATATATATATGAGGAGCTCAATAAGATGGAATGTCCTTTTAGCGTATTCATTTATCCTACAAAGTGATCCATCATGCCACAAATGTCTTATCATTTTATATGGAATCCATTTCTGTAGTGACAAGTCTGTGTACAAATACAAATAACTACAGTGAAATATACTTTAAAATTCATCTAAAAATAATAACCTCCAGGAAAAAAAAAAGAGAGGCCGATATTATGAAAGGTCATTTTAGCGTCCTCACTCATGCAAACAAAGGTCGAATACGAACCAATACAAGTGTATGGTCAGTTTAAATGTAATTAAATTCCACAGTGACAAGTACATTTGTTCATTTGTGCGTTCAAATTATTTTTAAAGTGGGCTTGGGTCTGGGTCTGGGTCGTGTCCGGCGTGGTGTAGTTGGGTTTTCTTCCATCAAACGCGCATCGTGTGCTGCTGCGCCTGAGCCCAAGGGGCGAGGAGTCTGAGCAAATGGCCATGCCTTCGAGCGGCTGTTTGTTCTTCTCATCATCTCCTGCCACCCTACTCCTCCGTCCGGCCCTTCCTCGTCTGTCGCTTCCAACTCGTCGCCCACCTCGCCCTCGACAGCACATCAGTCTCCACCGCCGCGCTACCCATCAAGGGAAGCCTCCGGGCACCAACCCGGCGGCCGCGTCCTCACAATCATCTCCCGCAACGCATGAAACCTTAACAGATGAGTTGAAATGGGAAGAGGCGCTGCCGTCATGCTTGCTGAGGGAGTCGCTGCCAAGGCACGTGGCCATCATCATGGATGGCAATTCCCGGTGGGCCCGAGACAAGGGTTTGCCCGTCTCCGCTGGCCACGAGGCCGGGTACAGGTCCCTCAAGGAGATCATCAGGCTTTCTTGCCTTTGGGGCATCCGAGCACTCACCGTCTTTGCCTTCTCCTCCGAGAATTGGTTCCGTCCTAAGGTAGGGTTCAACCTCCTCCCCATCACTTCATCCTTGTCCCAAATTAGAAATTACAAGGCCCTGTTCTGTTTTCATGTTATCTCTACCAACCGACTGACTGACTCACTCTTGCTTCTATGTAGGCCGAGGTCGATTTCCTGATGACCTTATTCCAAGGTGTTCTCACGGAGAACTTTGACATCTTTGTCAGGTATACTTCTCCTCCGCCCCGTTAGTGGCCTCTCACACGGCATGCACTAGTCACCAATCACTTCTCATTATTCACTACTCACTAGCAAGTGAGGTATTTATTCTGTTATAGGTATCAACTACTATCTCTATCTCTATCCCTATCTCTTTCTTATCTTGTTTCTTTTCCGCGTAGAAAGTAGAACAACACGTGAGCTGAGGTGATGAGAAAGAGGATCGTGAGATTCAGTTTGGCTGAACAATAAAACAAAACTTGGAGATCCTCTTGCTGTAATATAATGTTAAAATTCTTAGCTCATAATTTCTCCCATTTACAACGTACATCTTTTTCCTGATCCAGTTTGAATTTTGAACATGGTGATCCAATTCATGTCCACTGCTAAACATGCTCTACATTGTTCAGGAAGATAATCGGTGTCAGACACTAGTAAAAAGGGCACTAGTGATTCCTCAAAATTTTAATCTTTTCCCTTAATAAATTTCAGATTTTTAGCAGGTGCCATTTTGTGGATTCACAAAGGCATTAAATTGATCTTGTCGAGTTGGATATTTAATTACTATAATAATTCTTAGAAAATCAAGATTTCTCTTCCTTTTTCTTAAGGGCACCATTTAGAAGGCTTACTTTCTTTGCTATGAACTTTTAAAATTGAAGCTTTCATTTTGTACTTGGTCATGGTGGCAATATCTAAAATGGAAATTGTATTTTGTTACTTGTAAGTATGTTTTAATATATCCAGCAAATTAGTCCATGTTACTGCTTTCAATCAAGAAGACTTTCTTCTATGGACAATGAAGATTCTGTAATTCATGTCCGTTACCCAGATGAAAAGAGCCTTGTTTTGCAATTGATATTGGGGCTGGAGTTGGACTCTCCTTGTCATGAAAATTGCATTTATTTAAACAAACCAATGGTCACTGGTGTAAAGCTGTACTTGATGAGTTTTGGTTTCGTATTCATGCCATTGCTTTGTCTCTGTTGTCAGCATGATTTTTTTCGGGCACAGAGACGGTTCCATTGAACAAGCGGAATGTAATCTTTTCTTTTTCTTTTTGAAACATGCTTTTTATACCAAAAAGGGTCATGCATTTTTGTGTTTTTAGTCAATAACAAAAGTTAATTGTTTGTTTCCAGTTATTTTTAATAGACTAATGTAGACCTCTCTTATCATGATCACAGGGAAGGCATTAAAGTTCGAATAATTGGTGACTCCGCAAAACTTCCAAAACCTTTACAGCAGCTTGCAAAGGAAATACAGGATGTTACTGTGAACAAGACTAGGTTTGAATTGATTGTTGCAGTCAGCTACAGTGGAAGACAAGACATAGTACTAGCTTGCCAAAAGATTGCTCAGAAGGTAAAGGATAGGCTACTTGAACCTGATGAAATCACGGAATCATTGTTTGCACAGGAATTAGAAACAAACCATTCCCAAGATTTTCCCTACCCAGACTTGCTTATTCGAACTAGTGGTGAGCTGAGATTGAGTAACTTCTTGCTGTGGCAATCAGCATACTCGGAACTTTACTTTACAAAGTCTAATTGGCCTGATTTTGGGGAGGCTGACTATATTGAGGCCTTACAATCTTTCCAGAGAAGGCAGAGGCGCTTTGGTCAACGAATATCGTAGAATGGTATGACATTAGAGTTTCTCTATAAAAGTGTGGATTCTTAACATTTATGAATGGCAATGCAACATCAATGAAATTCTAGAAATGTGTTACTCTATAACAACTTTGGAAAAATATACTAGAAATAATATGTCCACTAATTTCATGATTTTGCAGACGCCTCCAGTGATGTCATTTTCAGCAAGTAAATTTATATGCTCTAGTATGTTGCCAAAGGTCTCTTTTGGCCTACTTAATGGAGAAGCTCAGTGTAAGATTTGGATGTTATTTGGGTTTAATTCATCAAAAAGGCTTGCAGCTGTAAATGTATTCTCGGCTTATCCATGAAGTTCTACATGCTGAATTACTTATGGCACCAAGTTCTGTTGTAACTAACTGCTTTGGTGTGTAGGTGCATGCATGCTAGTCATCCAGCCTTCTTTTGGGTGCTTCTGGTTCTGGAGACTACTGATGCATGCAGGTGCATCACTTTCCAATCCTTCTTATTTAGGTGTCTATGAATTTGCTTTCAGTTTTTAAAATATTCTACTGCTTTCATTGCGAATAGAGTCTTTTCTCACATTTGCCTATGCCTATCGGAGATTTTAAATCTTCTACCTCTATTTCGTTGGCAGGTCTAGTGGATTTGATGAAGAATACACAAGTTGGAGAATGTGTAGAAGTCTATATTGCCGCATCACCCAATTTGGTGTCATCTTATTTCCTAATTTAGCTTTAAGCATATCATACGTTCTATTTAGCAGCATACTAATATGTAATCACATTCTCAAGTGGCAAACTATGACACATTGTTGTCATGATAAGTGTTATGTAAGGAGATGGGTTAATTGGTTGACTTGTGTTGAAGTGTTACAGATGCTTCACCCAGTGTCTGGTACACCAAGTTACCCTTCATTGTTAGCAGCCGTGACCTTGAGAACGTCTTTATACAATGTGGGCTTGTTTTATTTGTTAAATTGATAGTCTCTGTTGTTGGTTTACCTTCTTTATTAATGTATTAATTTTAATTTAAGGGGCCGTTTGGTTCGCGGTAATGTAGAAAGATTATCACGTGTTACGTGGTAATCTGAAAATATTATCATGTTTGACATTGCACCGGTGGTAATGTGAATGGTAATATCACATTACCAACTTATAAATATTACCAAGAAAGTGGTAATCCTATTACCACCAAATTTGGTGTCTATCTTGGATTACCATGGTAATCTTATAACTTTTTATATTTTAACAAATTGATTACCATAACAATCAAACACGGTAATGAACTATTCCCGGCAATAAGAGTTCCCAACCAAACATGGTTATATTAAATTACCGCAGTATTCCCAACCATATAACATTCCAACTCATATTACCATGGTAATCTCGTTATGTGGTAATATGTCATTACCACGAACCAAACCCCTTAGAGTAATGATATTTTTATCGAATAGATTTTTCGAATAGGTTTTCGGAATGACGTGGATGTCAAGTTGGCATCCATATCAGTATCCACGTCATTCTTGTTTTATTTTTTTTTTTAGAAAAATTTAATTTCACTTTATTATCTAAATCCTAAATTTAAGCATTTAATCGTTAAAGATAAACATGTAAATGATAAACCAAAAGCCTCTCCCTAAACCCTAAATTAGGGTTTGTGATTTCTTGTTTAGGGTATAGAATTTAGGGTTTAGGGTTCAGTATTTATTATTTAGGGCTTAAATTTTTAGATTTTTAGGGCATAGATTTTGTAGTATTTGGGTTTATGATTTTAGATATAGTTTTATAATTTTTTTAAAATTTTAAATATTTAAAAATTTTTAAGGTTGAAATTTGAAGTTTATATTAAAAAATGATGACAAGTTTCATTCGGGAAACTTATTCGGTAAATCTATACAGTAAAAATAGCATCGCTTTTCATTTAAACTAGACTCAGATCATATTGGGAAGTTCACCAATCTTAAAATAATTAGTGTAACCACCTGTGTTTCATTTTAAACCAACGTTTTCATTTGCTTTTCGTGGGGCTTTTAGATCTTTTAACCTCCAAGCTGATGGTAATGGTGAGCTGAAACCTGAACGTTTCTCATGAACCAGGTAAGATCTCCATTGTGAGGTCGTTAATAAGGCATCTTGAGAAGTTGGATAGGTTGTTAGTGAGAACCAGTCAAACATCTGATTATATAAGTTTAGTGTTTTCGAATTGAACTTTTAATCCAAACCAAACATCCATCAGGAAAAATTAGTGAGGAAGCCGGATGACTCATTTCTACCGAATGATGTCATAAATAAATAAATATATATAAAAACAAATTTGGTTCTACCGGTCCTACAGGGAGTCCGGTTTTAAAAACAATGAGAGATGAATTTTGAGATGAATTTTAAAAACAATGAGATGAATATGACAAAGAAAATACGATTTTCATGATTAAAAATGAAAAAAAATCAATGACAATATGATTCCATTCGATGCCTCGGCGTTGAATAGGCAGATAGCAGGGAGGGCAGGTAGAGGCAGAGAACAAGGGCTTTGTCTTTCAGGAGCGAGCCTCGTCTTGGATCCTCAGATACTCTCCGTAGAACCGTGGATGGTTGTCGTCAGCATATGCATAACCACCATGACGGGAGACGTCGAGACCCGCCAGCTCCTCGTCCACGGATATCCTGAGCAGGCGTAGCTTACTCAAGACTAAGAAAAGCAAGGCCATGGTGATGCTGACCCACCCTAGGATCGCCAGGAGCTCTACAACCTGGGCTCCCAGCAGGCCCCATCCACCTCCCATCAAGAGCCCGAAGGGACGTCTCAACCCAACCTCACCCGAGTTGTACACCTGGACCACCAACTCCTCCTTGGCGAACAGCCCCGTGAAGAGGAGCCCCCATGCGCCGCAGCCTCCATGCAACTGAGCTGCTTCCAGTGGGTCATCGAATCTGAGCTTCAAGGCCAATGCATTAAGCCCGATGAGGACCCACGCCGAGACGAAACCGCAGATCAGGGCGGCCCACGGCTCCACAACAGAGCAGCCCGAAGTTATGGCCACGAAGCCTCCCAGAAGCCCATTGCACACGTCCAGTGCGTCCCAGTGGCCGACCAGCAACCGACGACCGAAGAGGGTGACGAGGCCGGCGGTGGAGCCGGCAAGTGCCGTAGTGACGGCAGTGCGGCCGACCCCGGTCCAGTTGCCCTGGTAGGGGGCATCTGGGTAAGGGACGAGGATCTTATTGAAAGAGCCGGGGTTGAAACCAAACCAGCCGAACCACAGCAAGAAGGTGCCGAGGACGACTAGTGTGGCGTTGTGCCCGCGCATCGCAACAGGCTTCCCAAACGCGTCGAACCGGCCCACTCTCGGGCCCTCTATAATCGCCCCCCAGAGTCCTGCGACGCCCCCCACCATGTGCACCACTCCGCTCCCGGCGAAGTCGATGGCTCCAGCTCCGAACAGCAAACCGCTGGACCCACTGTAGTTGGGGCTGAGCCACCCAGTCGGCGACCACACCCAGTGAGCCACCACCGGATACACGAATCCAGTGAGGAGGAATGAGAAGACTAGATAGGCGCCAAACTGGGTGCGCTCGGCTATGGACCCACTTGTTATACCGGCCACAGCAATGGCGAAGGCCCATTCGTACAGGAAGTAGGAGTAGTCGTAGCTTTCGTTAGGGATGCCTTTGAGTGCAAATAGAGAAGTTCCGATGAAAGGATTGGTGCCAGAGCCAAAGGCAAAGGCGAAGCCAAACAGGTAGTAGGAGACCGTGCCTACGACAGCATCCACGACATTAGTGAGCATGATGTTCATGGCGTTCTTGGCCCGGACTGAACCAGCACAGAGCATGGCGAAGCCGAGCTGCATTAGGAAGACAAGATATGATGAGAAGAGAAGGTAAATGGCATTCACTGATTCAACCACGCTGGCCTCCAAGGCCTCTGCCATATTCATGCTTTTTTGTTGAGAGAGAGAGAGAGAGAGAGAGAGAGAGAGAGAGAGATTTGGAGGAGCGGCGAGCTGAATGGCAATTGTAGACAAGTAGATAGATATCTTGTAGAGGAGAAAAAATGAACCCGGGCACTTCATGGGTGGTTGAAACTTGAAAGGAGGGGTTGGGTTTGGGCCCTCACCGAACGGCATATCTGCATTTCGCAAATGTATGATGGAGAATCGGAGACGTACATGCACGGAAATACACACGTGTCCTTCTCAATTAAGGGTAAGATTCCCAAGTGGAAACACACTTCTCTTTTCAATTCCATCGCTGAGGCAGTGAACGCCAAGATGTTCAAAACGCTTTATTGGATCCGCCGAACAAGAAACAGCAGAATGATACCGTCTCCAGGCTTTACTTGTCATGCCCAATTCATCTACACCATCAAATATAACAAATCATAAGCACATTCCAATGGAAATTTCAAATGCTTACCCAAAAAAAATAACTACATTACACCCAACTGATGCAATCTGTTCCCCTTGGGCTGCAATAACTAAGCTTTCTCGGTTTTTTTTTAAGCACAGCAGAAGTTAAAATGAGAAGTTTGATGAAGAACAAAGATCATCGAGCCAGCGCGGGCAATCGTGGCCCTGGGCAAAGAGGGATAAATGAGGATTTAGGCTGCCGAAGTGGGCAAGGCTGTTAGCAATACAGTTGATGTCGCGATGGATGTGCTCCCAAGAGAAATTAGGCCACTGGCATGAGATACTTTTGATAGAAAGAACAATATCAGAGGATCGCCATGCAGTCACATTGTTCAAATCATTAATCAGATCGATCGCGCATCTGGAATCAGAGAAAAGCTTGCTGGGAGACCAGGCATTCAGGCGACATTGCTCTAAGGCAAGAAGGATGGCACGGAGCTTGGCGTCAAGAGAGGAACCGCAAGAATCACCAGCAGCTCCTGCAAGCAGAATGGCATTACGATTAGTAGTGATGAAGAATCCGAAGCCAGCCTTACTTGACAGAAGATCCCACGCCGCAACCGAGTACACCACGATTGATAAGTGGGGAGATTGTAGACTCATAGAAGTGTTCCTGTAGAAAAGACCATGCACAGAAAAATAAGCTTGGATGCCCGCCCAAGCTATGGCAGGGATCTGATTGAAATTAGGCAGGGTTTGACGAAAGATTTTATGGCATCTCGCAGTCCAAATGTGCCCGGCAAAAGAGGCAATAAGGGCCTTGGTGAAATCACAGCTAAAAGCACAGATGAATTTGCAAGTAAGCCAAGTGCCATTGCTAAAATGGGTGTGGAAAGAATGATCCAAGCCCAACCAATTGAAAGTGATATCCCAACAAATTTCACACAACGACAATGCTAGAGAAGGTGCTCAGTCGACTCAGGAAAGAGGGCACAAAAATGGCAAAAGGTAGCATGCCCGATGTTAATATTATAGAGATAATTTCCGGTTGGGAGCTTACCATGAGCCAATTTCCAAACAAAAGTCTTAATGCGAGGAGGGATATTGAGTTTCCAAATGAAACTCCAACCATTCCATACATCAAAATTAAGATTTTCAGAATTAAGATGATCATAAATAGCAGCCACAGTAGAGGCCAAGGAGGTGATGGGGCGCCAAACCCATTCACTCTTGGACTCATTATCGAAAACAGTATTATTAAATACGACATGACTCAAGTCGTCCCCAAACAGAGCAGAACACACACGAATATTGAGATCACCGTTAAGCACAAAGGAGTTAATAACGATGTCATCAATTAGGTTCATATTTATAAAAGTTGGCTTACGGCTCAGGGGAAGATCAAGAAGCCAAGGATCCTCCCAAACATTGGAAAGGGTGGGATTGCAAACAGCCATAAGAAGATTGGGCCTGATAATTTTCGCGTTTTTAATGATGTCTTTATGAAAACAGGAAGCATTAGTATGAAAAACATCACCCCAAATATTCCAATTGTCATACTTGTGAAGAAAAATAGAGACCCAAAGTTTGTCCTCCTTGTTAATAATCGAAAACACATGTTTGGCAAGAAGAGCAATCCTGGCATTTCTAAGGTTGCGAAGGCCAAGACCCCCTCAGGTTTAAATAAAGTAACTGTTAGCCAACCAATAGAATGGAAACCGGCATCCCTGCCATGCCTACCCCAAAGGAAATTGCGCGCAAGCTTAGAGATGGAGTCCAAGACAGAGTTAGGGAGATAGAAGATGCACATAAGGTACACTGGAAGAGAGAAGATACAGGAGTTAAGAAGAACAACTCTACCAGCTTGGGAAATAAGTGAGTGGTTCCATGCCCCAATTGAGGAGGCAGTTCTATTAATCAGAGAATTAAAGTGGTTAGTTGGAATGCGGGAGGGAGAGATAGGAGCGCCCAGGTAAGTAAAAGGAAAGCTACCAAGATTAATGCCAATAATGGAAGCTAGAGACTTGGAAACTCATTTGCTAAACCAACTAGGAAGGTAAATGGCAGATTTTCTGAGGTTGGGTTTTTGACCTAAAATGTTGGCATACAAATTGAGACAGAATAAAACATTCCTAACAGATTATCTAGAAGCCTTGGTAATAAGAATAAGGTCATCAGCGAACATGAGATGATTAAAGTTTCTAGGAAGATTGGAGTCAAAGCCAGACAAAAAAATGATATGAAGGACATGGTTGAGAATAGCAGAGAGATTTTGAGTAACCAGCAAAAAGATTAAAGGGGAGATGGGGTCATCCTGCCTCACTCCCCTGGTACTCAAGAACCAACGACTGGGTTTACCATTGATGAGAAGTGAGAAAGAGGCTGAAGAAAGACATGATTCAATCCATCTAATCCAAGTATCAGGAAAACACATCCTGTGGAGGGTTGCAAGAATCGTTTTCCATTCAACAGTGTCAAAAGCCTTCTCAATATCTACTTTGATTAACATCCAAGAGGGGGGGTAAGTTTTATCAGTTTTCATAGAATGGGCAATCTCACGAACCGCAAGGATATTATCAAAAGTAGACCTACCCGTCAGAAAGCCAGATTGCTCAGGGCCGATTAAATTAGGGAGCACAAGTTTAAGTCTTTCAGCCAGGATTTTAGAGATAAGTTTATAGCAAACATTACAGAGAGAGATAGGCCGAAAATCAAAAACTTTTTGAGGCTGGTCTATCTTAGGGATAAGAACAATGTAGGTTTTTCCCCAAGAATTGGGCATACTGGCCGTAGTAAAGAAGTGATTAATAACATTAAACAAGTGATCACCCAGAATGCTCCTGTAAAAGAGATAAAATTCAACATTAAAGCCATCCGGACCTGGTGATTTTCCACGCGGTATGGACCTAATGGCTCGGAGCACCTTCCCCTTGGTGACAAGCTTGATTAGATTGTCCTTGTCATTGGACGCTAGTGTGGGAAAATCATCAGGAAGGGAATAGTAAAGGTGATCCAGAGAGGCAGAGGACAAAGAGGCCCAAATATTATGATAAAACGACAAGAATTCATTATCAATATCGTCAGTAGTAGTAAGGACAATATCTGAGTTATTGCGAAGAGAGTGGATCCGAGATTTAACCTGGCGGGCTTTGGCAGTACGATGAAAGAAAACAGAATTGGTGTCCCCATGATTTAGCCACTGCAAGTGTGCACGTTGGGCCCAAAAGACAGAGCTTTGATGCAAGAGGGTAGAATGTCTATTACGCAGAGAGCGGTGCCAAACTTGATGCCAGGGATCAGGCGATAGAGCCTCAAGCTCCTCCATACGCCTAATCTCGGCCTCCAGATTGGAAATTTCTCTATCAATCAGATGAATACCTGCAGCTCTCCAAGAGATAAGCTTAGATCTGGCTTTGGCGATACAGTGATGAAAGGAGTGCATAGGGGAGGAGCTATTAATAGAGCTAAAAGCATTAGAAACATTAGTATGGAAATTATTATAATCAAACCAAAAGTTATCAAAACGAAAGATTCGATTCTTGGAGGAGATATAAGATTGAGCAGTAAGAAAAATAGGAGAATGATCAGAGCATGAACGCTGGAGGTGCTTAATGATAATGGAGGCGAAGTTTACCACCAAGTCCTGGTTGGCCAAATATCTATCCAGGCGAGCCCAACGACAAGCCATACCCAACTGGTTATTACTCCAGGTGTACCTAGAACCCACAAAGCCAAGATCCACAAGATGGTTATTATTAATAAAATCATTAAAAAAAACTAGATTTAAAAGTATAAGATCGAGAGTTTCCCCCCAAATAATCTTGATCAGAGGTGACTGCATTGAAGTCATTTGCCAGCACCCAGGGAAGGTGGATGGCGGTGATACCAGACAAGGTGTTCCAGAGGAGCTTTTGTTCATTTAAGATTTGAGAGTTATAGATAACCGAAAGGATCCAGGGACCATCCTTAGAGGAAATAACAAGATTGAGGGCCAAGCGAGTTGTAGCGATAGGAGTAACTCTCCCAATGCAGCGAGACCAGAGAGTGATGATTCCCCCAGAAAAACCATGCACGGGGATAGCCGCCCACTCACACTTCCTACCAAATCTGTTACAAAAGCGAAGAGAACGCTCAGTGTCCGCTTTAGTCTCAAGAAGGAAAATAATAGCAGGTTTAAAACAACACATAAAATCTTTAATACGATCAATAGTATGAGAGTTGGAGACCCCCCCGACAATTCCAGGACATGATCTTAATGTTGTTCATCATAAGACACAATAGTGAAAAAGAGAACAATGGAAGGGGTTAGCTAGTGGAAGTGGATCTCCCTTTTTTTGATTGGGACTTGTTTTTGGTGGGAGCGCGCCTAGCCAGGGCCTCCAGTTTGATATCTTTCTGGTAGTGTGCAAGAGGCATATCATCGTCTGGTTCCAAAGGAGAGCCGGAGTCCTCAGATCCCAGCATTGAGCCTGTGTCACCCAAATCTTCCATTTGAAGGTCCGGATTAGAGGGAGGATGAAGAGCAAGCTGATGTTTTCCACCAAGGAGGAGTGGGATTGATCTATGTCTTCATGGCAGACAGAAGATAACAATAAAGGGGGAGAGCATAAGTTGTGACTGGATGGGGCGTGAGTGAGGGCTTGAGGAGACAGAGGGATGGAGGTTCCAACGACAGTGCGATAGAGAGGCATGGGGACAAGCGCAAGGTCAGAGCATGGGGCAATGCTCTTGTCAGGATCTCTCTGGGTCATTGGAAAGGAAGGGATAATGTCAGAAAGTTTCTCGGGACCAAGAGGGATAATGTCATAAAGTTTCTCGGGACCAGGAGGGGAAATAAAACAGCCGCCCTCGGGATGAGAAGAGGTCTCATCATCAACGGTTGGCTCCCTGTGAACGGGTTTGGATGTCTCGAGATGTGGGAATTTAGTAACGCTTGCCAAGTGTACCATTGCATGCGTAGGACCGCGTCGCGAACGACCGCCATGTGTTGGAAAGCGAGAAGACTGTTCAAGATCACGCATCCACGTGTCTGGATCCTGGCCTTCGTTCCCAACGCGTCTGTCCAGACTAGGGTTTCGGGCTTCACCCGGCCATGACCACGGCCCCTGCGGCTTCGTGGTTTTAACCAAGTGCCAAATTCCTGCGAGTCTTCTCCATCGGGATGGAGAGAATTTGGGTCAGGGTTGCCATCCAAGATACCATCCGCCATCCTGTCGTCAGCCTCGCCAGGAACCCGTCTCTGATCATCTACCTCCATCTGCATCTCCGAAGAGGAAGGTGGTGGCTGATGAGCAGAGAACTTGTTCCGGCTGCTGACGAAGGGGCAACTGGACTCCCCGTGGCCAACCCGTCCGCAGCTGTAGCAAAAGACCGGTAATTTTTCATATAAAGCGATAATGAAAACAGAATTATCACCGTAATTCACCCAATTTCCCTTTTGAAAGTGGAGATCAAGGTAAATTTCCACACAGATGCGTGCGTATTTGGATCGCGATAACTTTAGAGTGTGTTCATCGATTTTAAGGACTCTCCCAAAATGAGATGCAATGGTTTCAAGGACATCGCCACTCCACAGCTCCATGGGGACATGGTGTAGTTGTATCCAAACCGCCGCCGACAAGAGTTTTTCGAAGGCTGGTTGGAAGGATTCACGCTATTCAGAAATTTGAAGAATACGCCCATCAATGGTCCAGGGACCCTCCCAAAAGAGTTTGGCCTGCATATCCAGAGATTCACAGCGAATAAAATAGAAACCATTAGGGAGATCAGTGATAGAGAACTTCCCAAGAGAGTTCCAGGCCTCAAAGGGAGCTAGTTTTGCTTGATCCAGAGGGAGTGATTTGCCAAGGAATTTGGCGTAGAGGGTATTCTACATGGACTCTCTAGCGGAGAGCCATTGATCCCGGCCAATAGTGATGCTGTTTTTGACGGAGTTCTTCAGCTGGTCAAAGTGAGCTTTTTGACGGTGGAGTGGGTTCTCAAAAGAGGAAGACGAGGGGCCGACAACTTTAGCCCAGGAGGTTCCTGCAGAGGTTGCAGAGGTGGGATCTGGGGGTTTCAACGGTGGTTTCCGGGGAGGTTTTAGGAGAGGAGAGCTCATGTTGGTCCGGAGTTTTACAACTGCTGCAGCCTTTGGAAAACAAGAAGTTTTGGAATTCAGTCTATTACACGGGTGCATCTGATACCGTTCCAACCATACCTCCACTACGGACAGCATGGATGGCCTACATGTACTAATCGATCAATTCTTCCAAAATCCTTTGAGCTGCTAACAGCTAAGATAAACTATCATAATACCAATCACATTCATCTCATCAGGCCAGCGAATAAGCATACATATATAAGTGATTCAATAATGCTACGTGTCCATAAATATACATGTATCCTTGTACGGTTCATAATTTATATCAATAACTTAGCAGCTAAATTCACCCGCTTTGGTGAAGAGTGGAAGTGGCTCCACTGGTCCTGCTAGTGAGTGCAGGCCTCATGGTCACAATTGCAGACTCATTGGCCCCTGCCCTCAGTGCAGCCCTTCCAGCTTCCAGAAACCTTGCAACTGCATCCTCTGCATATTGATTAGCTTCACCCACAGACATGCCTTTTCCAATCTCTGGATAGGTATTGAGGACGTGGTCACCAACCAGCTGAGATGCAAGCTGGATCAGCTCCATCTGAAATTCTGAAAGTGCAGCATCTTCCTTCGGTCCAAACGGCCTAAGTGACTTGGTAACTTCTGGGAGTTTCTCTGCATATTAGAAAGGTTATTGTCAGTATTCACGTAATATCACAATTCTTGCAAAGGTTACCACAGACCAAAAACTCAAGGTTTTATCTTAGCATCAATTAGGAAGGCCACAAGTAGGTAAAAATGGCCTTTAAATCCTCAAACCATACCTCTACATTCACTTTGGACCTTGAACCAAAACAAGTTCAATTTCTTTCTCGCCCTAAGTAGAAAGTGAAGGGACAGTACCTGAACTATGAAAACATTGAGCAGTTGTGCTGTCCCTATCCAAAACACAAACGTGTACGTGTGCGTGCACGCGCACGCACAGATAATTTCAATCCTAGGACTAAGCGGAGCACATTTTGTTTTTAGGAACATATGAATTCAGATTTAGTTCAAAGAACCAAAACTGCACTTATACCTAGTTAGGTAAATGCACTAAATTTTAGAGTGGGCATGAAAAGGTTTTTGCACTAGAACAATGGCAGAAAGATCAATATCAAAGTTGATCTGGACAAGTACAAATATTCAATGATCCAAGATGCTGAGAATTCAACCCGACTAACACCACATAACAACACATTCCTCACTGTGAAAGTATGATCAGGGATTTGATTTCCAAAGGAGAACTTCAAGCTATTACATTCACTTGTGTCACGCAAGACAGTGGAAGGCACAGTTTAAACAAAAAAAGTCCCCAGACCTGCAGAAACCACCCAAATCCACCACAACTATTCTTACATGTTCCATGATAATCTGGTGTTGTGATAAGACACTCTCCACTACCACATCCGCTCTTTGTCTCAATGAATCTGTGGTCTATTCACATAAAATAAAAAATAATTGCAAATTCAGATGGACATCAATGCCCTCACAAGAACAATGGTGAACATCAAGAAAAATGATAAAATCCTGAAAAGGACATTTAGGCAGCTTAGGTGACAATCTAAGAGGCCACTTAAGGAAAGGCAATATTTTTCTCAAAACAGTAAAGGAAGAAAGAAAGAAAAGATCATGATAACAAGAAATTAACATTTATTAATGTAATAGATAATCTTGCATATGAATATCATACCAGGACAATCAGTTCGAGGACTCTTGCGGATGGAGAAGTAGCTCTCAAAGGTACCCGCCCATGCATCCCTCTTAGTCAGAAAATTTGAATTAAGGTTGAACAATTTCTTTATTGTTGCAGGAATAGATGAATGCTCAAAATGAGAATATGGAGTAGGCCCATTAGGCTCATGGATCACTGCAATCCAAGAAAAGGAATAAGGTCAGTAATATTGCTCTTGCAGGATTCACCTAGCAGAAATTTAGTATCACAGCGATTAACATTGAAGCTTCCTGGGCATATCTGAAACTTTTCAAATGTCCAATGAAGAAGTGGACAAGGGCAAGATGGTTAGCAGTTATAAAGGTTATACCTCTTTGAAGTGATGGATTCTTTCTTGTTAGATAATAAAACATGCTCACAATCAAATAGCTACATTTTTTAAGGAAGAAATGGCATAAATTTAAACATTTCAAAATGCATAAATAATCGCCAATCACAAATGGAACAAAACTAACGACTCTCCTCCCATATTTATAGGAATATACAAACTATAGGTCATCCATGAATCTAACCATGAAACCAATTTTGTATGTTTGCCCTTTTGCTTTTGTTTATCATTCCATGTTAATGTGGCCTGACATAAACAGAGGTAGACAATACTTTGCTTCAAGCTCATCCCGGGTATGGCAAATGAGTAGAAAGCATTAGAGATATCTAACAAAAAATCTAGAAGAACAGAAGCACTACTATATATATATATATATATAAACAACGCCAAAATTGCACAGACGTTAGAGATGCAGAAAACACAAGGAACAAGCAAATAGACAAGCAGAATTCATAAAGCCTCAGCAAGAATGTCTGTGATAAAACTGAACAAGATACTCTCACACAAAGAAGAGGGAAAGCGTATATAATGAGAAAAAGGGTTCAAATCAGACAACGCTCTTCATAAGGTAGTAATATACAAATGAAACCTCAGGCAAGACGACAGAAAAGAAAAGAGGGTGAGAGGTTCACTGACCTGTGGCCTTGTCGATCCAGGGGGAGACTAGGATGGTGGGGACTCTGACGCCCAACCTGTCAAACTTGAAGAAGAAGGGGTCTGGGCCAATGATGCCGTCCGGATTGGGCACATTGAAGACGGGCGTGGGGACATGATCATAGAAGCCGCCATGCTCATCGTAGGTGATGAGAAGCGCGGTCTCGTTCCACTGCGGGCTGGACCGGAGCGTCTCGTACACCTCCTTCACAAACCTCTGGCCACGAGCGACGTCGTGCGACGGGTGGTCATCGTTGGCCGGGAAGAGCTCCACGTCCATGTAGCGCTGCTCAATGACAACGTAATTGGGGAGTTTGCCCCACTTGGCGTGAAGCTTGAAGGTGAGCTTGTAGTTGTGGAACTTGGTAATGTGCTTCAACTTCCGGAGGCTCTTAAAGAAGAGCGTCGCCGGGATATTCTGATAGTAGATCCCGAAGCTGAGGCCGGACTCATCCAGCGAGTCGAAGATGGTCTTCTGTGGGAAGCCGTGGATGAGGTCCTTTCGCACATTGCTGGAGGCCCCATGGGATGTGGCCGAATGGACATAGAACCGGTTGGGTTGGGTGGAGGTGGGCACTGAGGCGAACCATCTGTCGAACACCGCGAACTCGTTGACCAGGGCCGTGTAGACGGGGACGGAGTCGGGGGTGAAGCCACTCATGACGGTGCGGGCCATGCCCTCCCCCATGGACTCGGCCTGCTGGGCGAAGCCGTTCATGGGGGCGGGGTCGGCGGAGGTGTCTTCCGACCCGAAGATCTGCTCACGGATGGCTTGGAAGGAGTGGCCTGGATCGGAGTCGATGAAGACGGCATCATCGGAGACGAAGACCTCGGGAGAGGAGGGATCCGAGGTGGACAGGCGGTTGGACTCGTGGCCAGTGAGGCCATCGATGTCGGGGCGGGAAGATTTGAGCCAGCCGAGTATGTGGTCAAAGGACCGATTCTCCATCACCAGAATCACAACCGTCTTGATGGGACCATCGGGCTTCTTCTTCTTCTTCCGACCAAATTCGAGGCAGTGGGCCGATGAGACCAGGAGGGTCATCAAGAAGATGGACGTCAGGACACGCCTCCGCTGGGATTCCATTCCTAATTAATACCTTTTACCTGGGTGTAGAGGAATATGAATGAATAGCGAGATAGAAAGAGGAACGGGATAGGGCTAGGCTAGCTATTGTGAAATTGCGAGCTGCGAACGAATTAATCCATAAATAAAATCTCAAATTTAAGAAGCACAACACTATATCATAATATCAAGCAAGCAAAAGCAAAGGAGAGAAAAAAAAAAGGAAGAACCCGGGGCGGTTAGCAGCTCGGCAGCAGCTCGAGCTTTCCTGCTTTGCTTTGTATTCCTCCTAAGGCACTTTCCCTTTTTATGTCTTATTGCGTGTATATGACTATTATATCATCATCATATTATTGTATGTGTATGTGTTTCTGTGGTGTCAGTTTATACATGGCATTTATATGCTAAAAGCGCTATGCTATGTTTCATTGGGTCATGAGACATGTTGATGATTGATCGGCTCAGGCTGGGAACCGGGGGAAGAAAACGCACCTGGTTGCTAACCGACGCTCAACCCTGGACGCTGGGCTTCCTGGAGGGAGAAGGCAGGCTGCGTCAAGCAAGCACTCTGCGGAATTTATTTTAGTTTTTTAATTGTACATTGACTGTGTATGGAAAACATGATAATGAATAAATAATGACCAGATATTTATTCTTTGTTGTTGGTGGGTGAGGTTATAAATAATAATCAAACATATAACATAAATAATATAAAACGTATGAATCCTGCCAAACCTGAATGGTAACTTGAGCAGCTACCCAAACCAACCTGTGCAGGACCACTGACTTCTCTATTACCATTCATTATCGTCTAGTCATTATATTCATTGTTGCGGGTCTTACTTGATATGTGGATTCCTACTTCTCTTTACCTGGCCGATCAGACCACCACGAGTCATTTTGTGTTTCTTATTTCTTCACAATCGCTTTGACCAATAAGATCCAAGAGGAGGAGGAACTTCAACTTTATCTATTAAATATATGGATTGTTCAGGGGCATATTCCATTGTTGATTCTCAGATTCCAACTCGAGAAGAGTTCAACTCTGACTAATCCAAAGATTCAAGCTGCATAAATTACTAGGCTCCAGCCCAGCCTGAAAGTGAAACCCAGAGAAGGTTTTTCTGCCGTACGTCTATAACAATAGATACAATATAAAAATGAAATATTCAAGTAACGGAACTATTGCCTAGCAATTATCATTGAGTTGAAAATGAAATAGATGATGAGTTATCAATGCATAATGGTGGGTAAATTTTTTTTGGTAGTCACTAAAAACTTTTGCTATTTTCACTTTTGATCATTTGATTTCGATTTATGTCATTAGATCACTCAACTTTAATTTGATTTCAACTCGGTAATAAATCGACGATTTCAACCCTCCGATTGATTACATGATCGTCTAAAAATCTAAGTCGATCCTCCTATCGACACGTTATTAAGTCTATTAGAGATGTCCCACGTCATCTGAAAAAGATCCACATCATTCGTTTTAGAGGGTTGAAATATCTTAATTTACTACGAGTCGAAATGAAATTAAAGTTGGTGACCAAAATCGATACAAATGAAGTTCAGTGATCAAAGTGAAAATGAAATTTAAAGTTTAGTGACTTACTAAAAAAATTCTACTCACATAATTGAATTTGAGAATAAGCGTAGGGCTCAAGCATTATTTTTTTATTTTTTTAATTTTTTTGATAAAAAAATTAATAAACCACAAATTTATTGAGCTCTGCATTATTGTCTTGTTAATTATTACAACTAACAAAATTTAATATGAATATAGCAAATAAAATTGATGACTATGTACAGAGGTATCAATTATATATGTTTGTGTGTGGACTAACTGATTATTGGGTGTGCAGAAATATATTTCCCAGTTAGAATTGATGGGATATTCTTTCCTTGGTTTTGAAAAAAAGTGGATAAACCATATTCATTAAAAAGTTTCATTGGTTTTTCTACCACCTTGAAATAAAAAAGCTTTAATTTAAAAAATCAGTTGTTAGAATTAAACACAGTCTTGATTTTATCACCAGAGGCTCTTCTAAGCTCGGTATGACAAAATGTAATGAATAAACTGATTCCTCAACAGAAAATTACAATAAGAGATCAACTCTTCAACTAGAATTCCAATTCATGAACAAATCTCCACTGAAATCAGTCATTCATCACAAGAATTTCATATCATCAAGAACAATTCTGAGATCTACTGTTTTAACTCCAAATCAATTCAGGAAATCACAGATCAACATAGATCTTACTCAAATCATCCAGAAAAGCAACATGAAAAGCAATCAATTAACAATTAACCGCAGAGTTTACAGATCCATGGATCCAGCTCAATACGCAGAAAAAGACAGTAAGATAGATGGAAGTTGCCTTACTCCCAAGTCCGCCAGAGATGCTTGCCGGAGCTTCACTAGAACGCATGCCTTGCTAATTTTCTCTTCTTGCTTCCTCTCTCTGTTCTCTGTTCTCCCCTTTTTATATCCCTTACCACCCGTGCATAACTAACCCATTCAATGGCCATCTCTTCCCATTAATTCATTTGCCACACTGGACACCCACAATGAACTCCTCAAGTCGCAAGTTCTTTCTCCTCATTCGTCCACTCTTGCGCCTTGTTGGCAATTCCTCCATCTAATCAGCAGCACAGCTATCCTCCTTTAAAATACCCACTGACGTGTCATCCAACCCCTGCTCACGAGTTGATCACTTAAAATTAGATCTGTTGGAGTCCTTCTTTCCCTCTATGTCACAACACAATACCATTAGACATAGAAGATAGGGCTTAATTTTTAATTTTGATGGTGATTTGACAAAAAGATAATAAATACATTAGGGATTGAATGGAGCTCATGGGCGGCACTTCGGAGCGACACCACGGTGCGTTTCCGACAACAACCACGCAGGTGCAGCTGGAAACAGTGGAGCTGTGCTTCTTCTGACTCCCATTGTTTCTTCTGAAACCATTGAGGTGTAACAGGGGTCCTTGCCGTTATGGGGTAACATTCAACAGGGGAAATCTTTTGCTCCTCCTCTCAAAATCATCTCAAAGTTCTTGGCCACCCATCTCATTTCGGTAATAGACTCCCTTGTCGACAAATCCCAATCTGCCTTCATTAAAGGTCGTTGCATTGCAGATAACATTGTGGCCAAAGAAGAATTGATTTTCAATATCCAAAGAAGACATTTACACAGGCATATTTTTAAGGTGGGCTTCGTGAAAGCTTTTGACATGGTGGAATAGGATTTCCTCTTCGATATTTTTGCCGCCAGGGACTATGGTTTGAAATGGATTTTTTTTTGGATCCGTTCAATCCTGTATTCCGCCAACGCAAATATTATGTTTAATGGCTCCCCGGTTGGCTATGTCCGTTACCAACGTGGGCTACATCAAGGAGACTTTCTCTCCCCCTGCTCTTCGTCTTGGTTGCTGATGTTCTCAATTATATTCAACTACCCAAGGTTGTCTCTATGCCGTTGGCGAGACCCTCACCATGAATTGTTCGGCAAACCGCCTTCCGGTGACCTATCGTTATCTGGCAATCGACCCCAAAAATAAGACTACTTTCTCTCACCCAATCTATAAACAACTATCTTGTGTCTTGGAAGACGAGTTATCTCTCTCTTGGGGGATGCACAATTTTGGTCAACTCCATGCTCTCTGCTATGCCTACCTACTGGATGTCAGTGTTTGAGTTCTTCGTGAAATTGACAAAATCAAACGTTATTTCCTGTGAAGCGGATGCGACATATCTAGACCCAAATGTATAATGGTGCATGGACCCACATGTGGACCCCACTTCCTAATTAAATCCTAGCCGTCGATATCATTTTTTAATCATAGCCATTGATTTTGAATTTTTTTATAACTCTTGTTCTTATCGTTACCAAATTCATGATCTGATTGTATCTCCATTGCCCATGATCTCCTATCGTTGTAAAAACAAACTCGCAACCCTCCTTTCCTTTCCTTCATGGCGGTGCCGATGGCAAGGACAATAAAAAAGGATAGGTGTAGAGACACAATGGAAACTATTCGAGTGGATTTTCTTATCGAGAGTTGTTTTGCTTTTTTCAAGGTAGGATCTTAGATCTTTGTGCATAATTTTTATGATTATTATTGATGCTCGTTGGCTCTAGATTTCTTTCTTTCTGAAACACTAAAATTTGTTTCTATTTATGATTCATCTTTAAACCTTAGATTTAGCCCTTGAGTTTCTAGGGTTTGTTCCTAATTTGTAGTTGAAGAAATTTTGTTTCTCTTTTGTGTGCACTTAAGTATACTCTTAGGATCTTTGACCATGATGTTTTTATAGATTTAACCACGTCTCAAGGATGAGATCTTGCTTGATATATTTGATGTAATGAGATGTATGGTTGATTGAGATATAATTTTTCGCCATGAGAAAGGAATTGTTAGTTGATTTAATTTGATAGGTTTCAAATTTTCATTTTTGATAATAACAGAAATCCCTCTCCGATTTTAGGGATCCTAGAGATAGAATTTGGAAGAGAGTAAATATGAAAGTTGTAGATTTTAATATTACATAAATGTATGCAAAATTTCAATTTTATGAATCTGTAGTTTGTGAGTTATAACCCTATTAGTATAATTGTCCCTGATGATATTTCTGTGCAGAACCTGAATAATTATGGCTATTTTTTATGATCATGGAGATTGAATTGGGTAAGGTGAATAATAGGAAAGTTGTTCATTTTTGAGGTATCTCATTATCAGTAAAATTGCATTACTTTTAGAGTTGCAGGTTGAGAGATATGCATATTTTAAATGTATATATCAGAATCAGAAGTTTGGAGAATTAGCTGAAGGATCAAATGAATGCTATAATTTGAGTAGTACTCCAAATAATGTGAATTTCGGATATGTCATAGTCTTAGGTGTCTGCGTTTCTTGGAATCTTGGAATTTGTGATTTGGAATAGTATATATTTGGGAGTCTAGATTAATAGCTTAAACTTTTTGCATTTGTACCCTTCTAAAAATCTCATTTTTGTAATACTATTGCTTATTAGCCTCTTAAGCTTTGTAGCATCATCAGATATTGTTTTGATACTATTAGAATCTCTTCCCAAATATAGGACATGCAAAAAGCCTTGATTTCATATAAGATTTGGGAGTATTTTTGGTAGGGGTGAGCCAAAAAATCCGGATCCAATGATCCGATCCATTATCTGAATTTTTTACCCGAATTTTTTGGGTACCTAACCCGAAAAAAAGAGTCGGGTACCCGATCCGAATTTTTTAGATGAAAACCAGGTCAGATCCGGGTCGGGAGAAATTAAAAATCGGATAACCGAATCCGATCCGGTTTTTATTTTTTAGCATATTCTTATATATAGATACATAATACTTTTAAATTTTATATGGTCTAAAAAGTAAAAAAGAAAAAAAAATCCAAACCCCTTATATCTAAACCCTTTAAGAGTTATATATATATATATATATATATGTATCTTAATAAATTTAAATTTTACAAGGGCTAAAAATAAAAAAAAACATTCAAATGTCTAATCTAATAACTTAAAGAGTTATATATATATATATATATTAATAAATTTAAATTCTACATAGATTAAAAGTAAAAAGGAAAAAAAATCCCAAATCTCTGCCTCCCAATCCCCAACGGCCATCATCCTGTCTCTTCTCTCTAGTCTCCATCCAAATCTTTTCTCTTTCTAGCAACCAATGATCATTATTGATGAGACACTTGATGTTTTCGAAGATTTTTTCTTTTAATGACTAAGATTGATAAAACTCTATATTATTTTTGTTATGAATTTTGTTGTGTGGAGAATAATATAAGAGTTTAATGCTCTTTATAATTTATAAGTTTTTCATATTTGTTTTTTATCTAATGTTACTATATAATGAAAATCTATAGACTAAATAAAATTTAAATTCGGATCTGGATATCTGATATCCGATTCGGTTTAAACCGGGTATCCGATTTTTGGTACCCGGTTTAAACCAAGTAGGATATGGGTCGAGTTTTTACTGATCTGAAAAACCGGGTACCCGATCCGGTTTTAAAAACCGGATCGGGTACCCGGTTTTGCTCACTCCTAATTTTTGGGCGTTAATCAGGTAAGTAACATCACATATAAATGTATATATGTATAAATATATTCTGATTACTACAATTATGAATTATTCTTTTATTTTATGAAGTTCCTTGTTTTCGAGAAGGTTGCTTATATAATATTAAATCTTTTGTTGGGTTTTAATTCATTTTCTGTTATCATATACTTATTATAATTTTGAATTATTTTTCTTTCTCTGAAACTTTAATTCCCACATTTGATTATATTTGTTAACCTTTGATATCTTAAGCTTGTTAATTATTTTGAATTTAACTGGATTATTTTTGCTATAAAAGAAATGGGATCATGAGTATGTGGATATTTTTGTTTGGCAAATTATTCTGCAAATTATGTTCCGCCCTGATCTATTTGAAGTTATGCCTGAAACTTTGAAATTGATTCTGAAATTATGTTTTTGTTTTTGGATAATAAAGTTATTTTGATATAAATACGTTTAGTCTCCATTTAACTAGGCACTAACCCTGTCACTCGAGGTTAAACACTTACCATGTCAACATGAAACTCTGACTCTGTTAAAAAACTATAGTTTTGCACCTTTTTGTCAGTGAAGAATAACGGCTTTTGATATTCTGGCTTGGGTTGTAGACCCCATGTTTTTATCATTATTTAAATTATTATTATATTTTATTTTTATTTTCTTACATGGAGTATCTTGTATGTTATTTTAAATGTATTATTTTGAAAACCCAAGCCACGTTCTATGAGAAACGTCGCCCACCACCGCTCCCCACGACCGATCTGTAGCCTTAAGACATTAGTTAGTGGATCACTTTTCTCCATCGTATCACCATCTCGTTGGCGTCAAGGAGAAAAGGAATTTTTGAGAAAGGATATGCAGGTGTGTGCGAATTTTTTTATTATTGTTAGATTGTAGGAATTAGGATTTTGTTTTCAAGGATAGAAATTAAGATTAGAAACCCTAATAGCTTGAGGAGGGATTTTTTTAAAAAAAAAAAACTTTCTTGTCATTGTATGCCATAGGATCTCCTGTGAAGATTTAATTTTGGGTGTTTGATTCGGATTCAGAATTCTAGCGGATACCAAGTAAGTAACCACGTATTTTTATCTCGAAAATTCTTTTAAATTTGTAAGTTTTGTTGAGTTTATCTCGTTGGATTATTTTGCTTTCTTTGGTTTGTCTAAATTATTTAAATTGTTAAATTTTATTTTATTACATAAATTATTCATATAATGAGTTGTTATTTGATTCAGTACTTATCCTTTGTTTATCGATTTCTTGTCATGTTAGATGTGGTTTTATTTGATTTCTAATCCTGTTAATCAATCATCTTGTTATTAGCCAATTGTTTACTGTAAGATGAGAGGTTTCTTTGAAATTCATTTTAATCACCGTTTGACCAATTGTTGACTACCTGAGAACTTTAAATCATGACATTCGTTAGATTCTCTTTTAAATTTAATTATGAGAAGTTTCCTATTAATATGATTGGGTATTGTTTAAATATGAGTTTAATTAACTAAATTTTTGGGTAGTGGATGATCCATTCTTTTCTTATCCTTTCATTCAAATTCTCATGTTATTTATAGCATATTTGATCTTGTTGGTGATTTATTTAAACATTTTTTTAAAATGTTAATTGGTTGATTATTTCGATTTGTTATCTAATTATCTAGTATTTGAGAAAACTATTAAGTTATTAAGTTTATTCATGTTAAAAAGCTTTAATGGAGTTTCTTTTGAATTTTTGTAATTGACTAGTTTCTTCAAATTAGTAGCTTTTTATTGATTTGATTCCTTATCCACTGAATGAATTATTTTATCCATTAGCTAATTTTTCTTTTAGTGTCTGAAAGAGAACTTGTTGAATGTTGAATGAATTGAATCTTTATTACATTATTTTACTTACGGATGGCATTGGACTGTTTAAATTTTAAATTTTTAATTATTCATGTATCCTGGAAAATGAGGTTAAGGGTTACTGTTTCTTTAGAATTGAAATGGTTGATTTCTATTAGTTTATGCAAATATCAGTATTTTGGTTCAATGGAAATTTTTGCTTTGTGGGATTCAGATTCTGAAATATTATGAGATTTAAATAATTAAGTCTATTTTGATACTAAAGTTACTTTGTTATGAAATTCTAGTCTCCGAATTGACTATGTAATAACCATGTCACTGGGGGTCAAACACTGACCACGTCGACATGAAATTCTGAAATAGAAACTAGTTTCGCGCCGCTTTCCGTCGGTGAAGCAATAACGGCCTCTGATATTCTGGCTCAGGTCACCGAGAATAAAGAAATGACCTTTGATATTCTGTCCGGACCGTAGTCTAGGAGACATATACTTTGAAAATTGATATATTCTGGAACTTGTTCTTACTGTGTTGATTAATCACAGTTGAAGGATTATACTTGCTTGTACATACTTATGTTTATTTGAAATTATTATATTTGCTTATGCACACTTATGTTTATTGGAAATTATTTTGATAAAATTCTTGAATCTTGGTTTAAATCCAAGTTTTGTTTTTGGGTTACTTACTGGGTTGTCGAGCTCATGAATGTTTTTTATTCCCTCTTTTCAAATCAGGAGTAAGGTTGTGGTTACTACCATAGCTGTGGTTACCAAGCGTCAAGCTCCCCTCTTTGTTAGGTTGTTTATATGTTTCCCTTTCACCTTGTAGACCTCGAACTTGTTATTTGCTTACATGTTGTATCTTGAACTTGTAATACCTCTATTTATTTCATCTTGTATATTATGTTGCTATTAGATGTTATGTTCTATGCTAAGACAGGTCTGAGGCTTTGCATGCCTATCGGGTTTCGGCCCATAAGGATGCGGCCGTTTGTCAGCGCACAGGGTTTTGGGGCGTGACACGGGTTACCGAGGGTAAACAAATGATCTCTGATATTTTGTTTTGGCCATAGTGATTTGGAGACATATTTTTGTCTGCTATTAAATTGTATTTTATTGAACCATTTTGGTTTTATAAACTATATTTTGGATAAATATTTATGCTATCTGATATGATCTGTTTGTGTTTTTTGAATTATCGAAATTACACATGATCCCAATATTTTTAGTGAATTATTTACTTTGATGTTAAGCTCATAATCTTGTTGTTGATTTTTTTTTCAGATTAGGAGTGAATAGTACAACATACATCTTAGTGAACTAGAGAGAGATTATGTTTTTGATCATTTTTAAATTTGAGTTATCATTTTGTCTGTGTGAGTATTTGTTTATATATAGAGCACCAGCTTGTATTTGAAGTAACAATCTTAAACCTTGTAAATTTTTTATTTTAACTTTTGAAATTACAGCTCTGTTAGATTGTATGTTTGTATTGAAATAGGTTATGAGGTCTTGCATGCCTATTGTGCTAAGTACTATGGGTGTGTGGCCGTTTGTCGACGCACCGGGTTTGGCGAGCCGGGTTCGGGGCATGACACCACATCTGTAAATCTAAAGAACAAAGGGGTTGGGGCATCCTTAATCTTGCTGATTTCAACCAGGCTCTTTTTGGGAAATGGTGGTGGAAAATCTACATTCGTAAAAGCTTCGTTTGGAATGAGATCATTTTGTTCAATTATGCCTTGTGTAGAGGCCAGATTGCTTTATTTTTCTCTAAACATAGGAGAATTTTTTTCTTCTGGTTAGGTCTCCTTAAGTGCAGGGATGCTTTCCTTGCCAGCATCACCGCCGTTATTAATAATAGGTAAGAGACCTTATTCTGGTTTGACCATTGGTTTGAGGATTTCATCCTTATGGATGATCTACTCAATCTCTTTGTCCTTTGGAGGGACACACTCTGTTCAGTTGCAAACTTCCTCCATACTTATCCTGCCCAGTTTCTTGCTAGCCTCTCCCTGTTTCACCAGACCTTGTTGGTTAGTCTTACATAGGGCAGCGACTCCAAATCCTGGATATGGGGTAACAAGGGCTTCTCGGTCAAGTCTTTATATTCCTTCTTTAACGATAGTGGGATGCGTTGTGCCATTAGTAAAACCATGTGGAAGGGTCATTACCCGCTTAAGATAAAACCTTCTCCTAGATGGCCCTGCACAACAAGATTCTCTCTTTGGAAATCTTAGCCAAGTGAAGTTGCAATCTAATAAGTGCTAGAAAGTTTATATTTCTATATCATTTACACTGCATTCAGCATAGAATTCGACATGTTTAACGCCTAATTAGTACGAAATTTTATTCTTTTTTTCACCATGGTATCTATTTCTATTTTCTTAAAAAAAACCGAATTTGAGGGGTATTTTGATGTAAATTGGACAAAGTTGCTGACCAAGAGCTTCACCATGACTCACAACGACAGTGGTAACATCTCACAACGGTCGCTATCTCACTTAGCACTGCCATTATCAAACTGTGGTAGTTTGAAATTAACATAAGCAACACTGAAGCCATACTGACCTCATCACGGCCGTTGTGAACCCATTACGACCGTGGTCTACCCAAACAACGCCTAGAGAGCCGTACGAGTACGCGACTTGGAGTCCACATAATAACTTACTCACCACGGGCATCACAACACCTGTGGTGAGGCCGTGGTGGACTTGATCCTATATATACCCTAGATTTTTTCTGATTTAGAGGAGGTTTTTTTGCCGAATAAGGTAGGGCGGCCAAAGTCTGAGCAACGGGAGACGACTTTCATCCATAATTCAGCAAATTCGAGTTTATTTTCCAAGGGAGATTCAATAATCATCAGTAGAGGAGGGCGTGCAAAGAGATTCAGCGCCGTCTTATCAATCTTGGGATCCTCTCAACCTCAACCTTCGCAGACGTATTAAGGGGAGTTAGTTTAGGAATTATTTAACGTTATTCTTTGGTCTTATGGCTTTAGCTTGATTTATATCTCTATTTGTGATCCATAGGAACCAAATTAAATCGAGGGGAATTGTATATCTAGGTCCCTCGATTATTTTTTATGAATCTTGATGTTAAATCCAATAAATCTTTCTAATTTATGTGATTTATTGCATATTTCTTGAATGCTATTCTTGTTAATGTGGATGAGGAAGATATGCCTCTAGATTAGAACACACATGCCATGTTAAATCTATGCATGTGATAAGAGATTAGGCATAACTAGGTTTTTGGATTATGGATCAATTGCCCCTTCTAGAGGAATTCTTGTACTTAAGGCAAACAGAGGAGGCTGGGTTAGGAAGAGATACTATCTTAAGTTTCTAGTGATTTAGACCTGGTTGCTAAGAGATTGGGACAAATAGGCCTTTGAATTCCCCTAGTCCAATACAAAAATATGATTGTCATACTCAACACCTATCATAATTAATAATCAAGATAACTATCATACAACCACCCAACTCCTTCGAAGAGTGCTTAACGATTTTGCAATTGTATTGTTTAATAAGAAGTAGACTAATGAAAGAACGTAAACGTTTAGGCTATTGATTAAACGAAAAGGAAGTGACGGGAATGTCTCGCCCTTCCTAGGGAAATACGACCCTCGTGCTCACCATGAGGTATTACTTGATGACTCGTACACTTGCGGTATTCACGGACTAATTGTAGCATTTTTTGCATAGTTATTCTAACACACCTTAGAGGTCCGTCACAATCATATCTCCACTATCACCTACACCCTTTGTCATGCTGCAATGGAAGACACTGAGCACCTCTTGTTCAGCTGTGTTTTCTCAGTTCAGATCTAGGCTCATTTTGCGGCACATTTCTGCGTTGTCTTATCCATGTCCCTTTTAGATGCTTGGACCTCTTGGGGTATGAAACATGGGCTTCTCCCAAAACTCTGGGACTCCACCTAATTCAGGCCATTTGTTGGGGCATCTGGGCTGAATACAATTGGTGTGTTTTTTCTTTTGTTACTTTAGACACTGCCTCCATTATCTGTAAAATTGACCACTTGCTTATTGCTTGTATTGATGCAGCCCCGGATTCGCCCAGATCGCGTCTCAAGGAGTCTTTAATTGTGATCAAATGTAGTTTGACTTTTGTGGGACCCAGATTCTAGGATCCCTCGACTATAACAGCTTCTGCAAGCGAGCTAGATGACCCCCCCCCTATTTGATGATACTAGCTTGTCGTTCCTCATGTGCCTTTTCTCTCACCGCTTGGTTGAGGCCTTCTCCTGTTTCTCCTCCACTTTTTGTTTTTCTCCTGATTGTCAACTCTGATGACCGGGCTTGTATTTTTTTCTTCTCTTATTTTCTTGTCCCTTGTTTCTTTTTTGGTAATGAATTCCTGGTTTATTTAATTTTTCTCAAAAACAAAAACAAAAATAAAACAAAACAAAAAGATAATTTTTATAAATGATCGTTTCTGTGTTTTTTTTAAATAGATAAATCACGATTCACTAAAAAGATAGAAAAACATAATAACAGAGAAGAAACGAAAATGAACAAAAGCGGAGGGGAGCGTACGAAAACATCAGGCCAATCACCAGCGGTGGACTGGCCTACATCGGCAAAAACAAAACATGAGGGAGGTGGATGGCCCTGGGTAACCGAGATGACCCTAGTGGTAGTGTAATGTCGAATAGCCTTCAAATGAGTGGGTCATCAGGATCGCTAGCTGGTGGAGTCCGATTTCCCAGGCTAAGGGGCAGAGAGCCTGGGAAGGAAAGACTTCTCTTGATCTTGGGGATGGATTCTTCCAAGAGGATCTTGAGCGCCTTTGGAACTGTATGGATCCAGGAGATAAGCAACTTATCAATTATACAAATTAGGGAAGGAAATTCTAATGCCTTGCAATTAAAAATGCAATTGTTACACTCAACCCAAATAACCCAACAGATAGCACGGATTAGGAGGTTTCCCAGTTGCTTAGGACATATGTTCCCCTGATCACCCAGTCAGACCAAACCTTGGCAATGGTAGTGGGGCCGTGTAGCTACATTAAAGAGCAATCCAAAGTGTGTCCACATACGAGCTGAAAAAGGGCATTTTGATAAGAAGTGGTCTACCTCTTCCACTGCTAAACGACAAATTTGAACACAAGTCGGCTTGGAAACTCTATTACATCTACGTTTATTTATAAAAAATATATATATATAATAAATAGAAAAAAATAGTGACAGAATGACTGTTAAGGATAGGTGGTCAGACTCTTACATGCGTTGGCAAGACCACCTCATTTCAGTCGCTAACATCCTGTAGAGGCAGCCAAGACCTGAGAATGAGGATTCTCCAAGAAAAAAAATGAGTGATTTTTTCGTATGTTTGATGAGTAACATGTAACCTCCTATTGGAAATAAAAATATGAATTAGAAGAAAAGAAAGACTTATAACTTAACAAACAATACTAAAAAAATAATAAAAGCAGTTGATTAATTTTGGAAATTTAAAGTTGAAGAACATTTTTCTCGGCACCAAATATAAAATCTCCATCTATTAAGGTATTTTCACAATCTCCATCCCATTAATCAACAATTACAATTCAATGAAATGATTAAAATTGTTGAATTAAGTTTTCATAGACATTGCTTCGATAGAAATGAAAAGAAGATGATAGTGCAACTTATAAATTAGTAGTTCCTCTTTGGCCTTAATTAGCTGCATTATCTCTATTATTTTTAAGCTCTCTTGAAGCCTTTTGTTGTTATTATTATTCCGAATAGAGAGCATTCCATTCTCTTTCCTACCTTATTGTCACTGTTTTACCGGTGGAAGGTTCTCGTGGCAGGAATCCTTAGTTTTTTTTCTTCCGAAGCACTATAATGGCGCAACGCCAGCTCTTGCCCATTGCCAACCAAAGCCTTACCTCACCATAAGAGTCAATAAGGCACACGCGGAAGCAAATAAGAATGCACACAAAGAATAGGCAACCCAAACTTAGTTTAGACTTTATTAATTTCCTCAATCAATTCTCTATCTCACAATCTCTATGCTTGTATCCCTTGATGCTTCGATCGATGCTTGATGCTTACAAAATTGCCGGCCACATGAACTTTATCTAAGCCCCCAAGAGAACATGGCTGTTTCTAAAATTGACCACTACATGAACATGGGTTCAAAATCTCAAATTACTCCCACATCTAGGAGATCATGTGCCAAACCGCCTGGTGGAACCGTCCACTCCAACCTCTCCTGCCAAAGTGCCCATCTTCAAGGAGAACATGCACCAACCGTCCATTGCAACTGCCCCTTGCAACCGTTCCCACCTTTGCCTTTGGTCAAAGGCCACTCACCTATAATAGGACACCACCTCAATTATATGTATGCGAGAGGGAAGTGTTGACCAGCTCCCCATGTTCGAAGCAACCATCCATTACTCCACCACTTCGACAACCGTCTGGAGCAGCCGTCCACTAGCCCATCACTTTGGCAACCGTATGGAGCAACCATGTGAGCCCCACCTCTTAATTAAATCCTAGTTGTTGCTTTTATATTTAATCTTAGCCATTGATTTTGTTTTTAGTTTCAAAACCCTAGCCGTCTCTTCACATCCTTCGGTTTTAGATCACCGTTTAGGGAAAAAAGACAGAGACCTTGCCTCATCTCTTTCTCTCCCTATTTGTGGGTGGTGTCGGCGGCGAGGATGGGAGAAAGGTCTCGTCGTCAGGGATTTGTTTCACTGCTATTATTGAGGTAAGGTTCTAATTTATTTTTTGGATGCTTTTTTTTATGATTTTTATGACATGATACTAGTTAGGGTTAGGGTTTGGTGAGGATGTTGATTTGATTTAATTTGAGGATAAGATTTAGAAATTCCTATAAGCATAGCAGAAACCCCTCTTCGATTGTAGAGGTCTTAGATGCTGAATTTGGAGGAGAGTAGAATAAGAAACTTGTTGAGTTCGATGTTGGCTAAGTATCTACAAAATTTCAGAATTTTCACATAAGTATACTGTAAATTATAAGTTTTAGATGCAGGTGACAAGGACAGGATTTCTGTGCAACCCTTGAATAGTTTTTGATTAATTTCATGGTTGTAAGTCCTGATTTAGATTTATATTTATATAATAAAGTTATATAGGATGATTTTATCTTAGACTTTGCCAATTTTAGAATTTTTAACCATGTAATTTGTGAGATATGATGAGATTTCTATAGTGGTGCTCAATAGCATTTCTGCGGGAATTATGAATTTTGATCAAAGAATTTCAGGATCTTAGATGTTGAATCAGGACTCATGTTTAATGAGAAATTCATTCAATTTTGAGTTAATTATATACTCCTAAATTTTAATCTTATTTGAAATTATATGTTGTGAGATATTTTTTTATTAGAAGGGCATGTCTGAAATTGTTGGTTTATATATTTATGATTTTTAAAAGTGATGGTTTAAATTTTGTAGATCTCAAATCATTGTGAGTTTTGGATATGTTATAGATCTAGATGTCTAGTTTTCTCAGAAAATTGAAATTTCTGATTTGAGTTAGAATTTGCAAAGCTATGCTAATTTCAATCTAAGGGTTCGTAGGGGAATTAGTTATTAGTCTCGACCTTGGTAGTTTTGTTAGTGTCATGAATATGTTGTTGCATTCGTGTGAATTTTAGAATTTGTTTTACTTGTAATATGTGGCTTTGTTAGATCTTTTGGCTTTGAGTCAAGTTTTAGGCCTTGCGTGCTTGCAGGTTTCTGTCATGTGGGTGCGCGGCCATTTGTCCGCCGTCGGGCTGGGTTCAGGGCGTAACAAACCACCCACTACTCCACCACTTCGGCAACCATTTGGAGCAATTTCGTGCACTACTCCATCACTTCGGCAACCGCATGGAGCAACCGGCCCACTACTCCACAGCTTCAGCAATTGTTTGGAGCAATCGCCGGGTCCTCAACCGCCCACATTCTTAGCCACAAGTGAACACCCCTCCTTACGTCTCTCGGTCACATGTGCACGGCAGCCAGCCCACACACAAGCCCGCCGGACCATGAGCATGCAGCAACCCGCCTGCACACGTGTGCCCATGTCTCTTGGTCACAACCACCTAGCCCACCCAGATGCGGCATGTTTTCTTGGCCACGCCTACTTGGCCAACTTGCCCACGGTAAGTTTTCTCGGTCTTGATCACGCTACAAGGCTCCTTCGGTTGTAACAACTTTTCTCGGTGTTATCGGTCACGCTTGCCCAGCCCACCCTGCTGAAGCAAGTTTTACCACCCATCTACCTGTCACGGCAGATTTTCCCGTGCATCTACCTACCGAAGCGGGTTGCCATACTTAGAATATTTTTTGTCTTTTTTTCCCTCGACCAAGATCACCCTAGTAATGTCGAGTTGCTACCGGACGACTCGTTAGACCGTTACACTTACCAAATATATGTATTCTACATATTGGGTACATTGCATTTGTCAACATGAATTGAGAAGAATAATTAAACCACTGCACAGCTATAAACAAGGTAAATTCACAACATTGGGTTAGAGCATTAATCAACTAAAAGAGCAATTAATCAACTAGCAAGAGTTGAGCAATTTATGTGTGTCCGCTAAAACTTAAGCTTACATCCAAAAGAGAACAATGTACTTCAACTTCACAATCACTAAAAAAAATTAAAAAAGGAAAAATATCTCACTAAAAACATAAAAAATCCACAAGAGTTTCTTTTCTTACTCCGTTTTTTTTTTCCAATAAAATTATGATTTATCCACTTAAAAAAAAAATCCACGGGAGCAAGAGTTTACAAAACTTTTTACCTTTGAAGAAGATAAGGTGCAAGCAAAATCCTAAAGAATTGCTTCTCGATATGTACTAGAAGAAACCCTATGCAAAAACCATGAAAAACACTGGACAAGCTAAATTATGTACAGCACTCTATTTATGATACATGTTACAACAGAATGAGACAAGCAGTTGTCACAACAACTGAGAAACACTGGTTTCATTTGGACCCTAAACCTTTCAGACCAGGGACTGCCAGCTTTCAAGTAGCAGGCGGATCGATGCTAAAACCCAAATTCAGGAGGAGTCGATGCAGTTGATTTTGGCCCCAGTGAATATCATTCCTTAAGACCTCGGCTGTTGTCTGAGAGTAGGGTTCCTCCACATTCAGTTTCTCAGTGAATAATAACAATGCCTCAACAGGACCTGGTGATTCCCCAGAATCATACCCGTCAGCGGGCGCTTCTTGCAGCTCATCATGCAGCTGAATCATGCAACCAAAAATAAAGCAAACATCAGTCAAGTGCACCTTTCCTCATCCTGGCAAAATTGACTACGAGATTGTAATACAGATGATATATGGTCCAGTGCAGTGCTCGCGGGAAAGTAGAACACTTCGCTAGCTTGTTTGATATATATTTGTACTTAGAAAAACATGGCATTCAGCATGCAACAATTGCTCTCTGGTTTTGGTGTTGGTTAAATGTATTACATTGCACAACCAATTCTGAAGCCACGGACAATTTAACCATGCAAAGGCCGCCAGTGCAATATGATCATTACTTATTATTAGCAATTCAGCAATAGAAGAAGCTTATTAGCAACAGCCAAAAAGCCACAAGTGAGGGAAAACTAACAAGGAAAAAAATGCTATGTTTCTTAAACAGATCTCCCAAACAGACCGAAAATAAAAAGGGTGGAGCAGCTTCTTGAGCTTCTGGACCAGAGGGTGGGCTAAAAAAAAGGAAAAAAAAGAGGAGCACAACTGATCCTAATATAAATAAAGCACATCTCCGGCTCAAACATTTACCTGCAAGGCATTAAATTCCTCTCCTTTATTGTGAACAGCAACTGCGGAGGGCATGGGCATGCAGGGTGCCAAACCCGGGACTAGAACAGGATCCCCAACAAAAGTGGTTTGCAGTTTGGCATGATCATCTTCGCTGGTTATCTTGATGCTATCCAGGGCATCGTTGATCACATCCGCAATTGCAACAACACTCCTATTGCTGCTAATATCGCTATCTTTGCAAATAAATGAAGCCGCAGCTTCCTCCTCCAATATCGTCTGTTTATGCGCGTCCTCCCAGTCCTCCCACACGACCATGGTCTTCATCGTTTCCCGTGTCTACAAGCATCTGTCCGGGCCAGGCTGCCAGCTGATCTCCCCGGACACAACTCGGAGTATGAACTTGAACTGAATTGATGTCCCCACGGGTATGTCCTGTTTATATTATGAAATTAAAAACCGCAACCGAGACCAACCAAGCATACCATTTCACAAATTTTGCTGGAAAGAGTAGCAACCAGGCAGAGAGTGAAGATGAATCTCACCAGCTCAACGGTCCAGATGTGGCCGTCTGACCATTCCATGGGAACTGCCTTCTTCGGTTCCCACAGACCAAACATGGCTTCGTTGCCAACCATCAGAAACCGCTGCCCAAATAGGCATTCCTTGTGCAGGACAAACTTAACATGCACCGTTTTTGGTTCATCTGAGGTGAGGAGGAGCAACAATTAATTGCTACTAATAATTGGTCATTAACAAACTAAGCACTTATCCAAAAGCTTAATTTGTGAATTGTGAGGCTCACATGTGCCAACATCCAGCAGGTGGTCAGCATTGCCACCATCATCTGTGATGCGATTCTGGAAATACAAAGGATGAATTCAGAGGAGTTGCAGAGAATAAGAAGAGAATAGGAGGAGGGAGAAGGTTAGAGAGGAAGAGATAAGAGGAATTGAGAGGAATTATGGCCAAAGATGCCATCCTTCTCATTGATCCTTCAGTTATATAGCCACAACCTGGCAATTGATTACAAATCAAAACAAATATTCCACTCTGGCATTTTAACAAACAGGTACTATGCTAGGACATTGTGAGTGGATGTAACCGTCCCTCAACAAACTAATAATACGAAAATTACAACTCATTCATTAATCCACTAATCACGAGATTAATGTAAACGCACTCATAACAAAGTCTTCAAATTTGTTAACATTCTTTCCCCGATTCCACCTATTGCTTCGCCTGATGCTGGACCCATCCTGCTGATGTTCTGGACTCCCTTTTGCAACAATTGCTCCCTCTTGGGAAACATCCTTGTCCTCAAGGATGAATTCTGGAAATGTAGCGAAGAAAGCCTTTGCATCCTCCCAAGTGGCATCAGCAGCTGATTGCCCTTTCCACTGAACCAATAACTCCTTGAAACTTCGCCCCAGTTTCAGTACCTCCCTCTGTTTAAGTATAGCATCAGGCTCCAGCAGGGGGTGTTGATTCAGGAATTCAATAGGTAAATTGTGGCTCACCGCAATCGGATCACCTACAAACCTCTTCAGTTTAGATACATGAAACACATCATGTATCTTAGCCGATATAGGTAGCTGTAAACGATATGCCACGGCTCCTATCCTTTCAATGATTTGGAACGGCCCATAAAAACGACGAGCCAGCTTATGTGAACTTCGTCGAGCTAACGACACCTGTCGAAATGGCTGTAGCTTTAACCAAACCCAGTCACCCTGCTGGAATTGGATGTCTGTTCGTTTGGTATTGGCTTGATTGGTCATGCGCGCCTGTGCTCTTTTCAGATTTGCTTGCAAGGTAGAAAGAAGCTCTGCGCGTTCAGTTAAGATCTCATCCACCGCAGCTACAGCCGAGGTGCCTCTCAAGTAATCTTGCAGTGTCGGTGGTGCTCGCCCAAACACAGCCTCATACGGAGTCATCTTGATGGCCGAGTGCCATGCCGTATTATAGTGCCACTCGGCCCATGGCAGGTACCTGACCCATTGACGAGGCTGATCAGCCGCAAAGCATCGAAGATAATCCTCCAAATACCTGTTCAAAACCTCGGTCTGGCCATCGGTTTGAGGATGGTACGCGCTGCTAGTGGCCAACATGGTACCTTGAAGTTTGAATAGTTCGCGCCAAAAGCAACTCATAAAGATAGGATCCCGATCAGAGATTATCTGAGCCGGTGGACCGTGGAGTTTGATCACATCCCGCACCATTATTGCGGCAACTTGAGGTGCTGTAAAACTCGGGCCCAAAGCTGAGAAATGGCTGTGCTTCGATAACCGATCAATCACCACTAAAATCGTTGTCTTACCCTCTGAAGGTGGAAGGCCAGTGATAAAGTCCATTGCAACGGACTGCCAAATTTGCCCAGGAATTGGCAACGGCTGCAAGAGGCCGTGAGGAGCATGATTTACTGGTTTGACTGACTGGCATACCGTGCACCTAGAAACATAGTCATGGACAGTACGCTTGATATCCGGCCAATAGAAAATCCCCATGACACGAGCCAACGTTCGTTGGACCCCCGCATGCCCCCCTGTTGGGGTGTTATGAAACTCCGCCAAAAGTAAAGGCTGTAATGCCGAGTTCGGGGGCACCCATACTCGTCCACGGTACAACAGCAATCCATCCCGTAAAGAAAAATCTGGATGAGTGCCGGAATCCTGTGTAACGTCAGCAATTAATGTTTGGGTCTCTGGATGATTAGTGTAGGCTTGGCGAACAGCTTCCCATATCACCGGCTTTGGTTGTGTCTCTAAAAATAGAGCATGACACGATACCCTGGTCACCCGAGATAGAGCATCTGCAGGACCATTGAAAACACCTGGTTTGTATTCAATATCAAAGTCGAAGCCCACCAGTTTGTACAGCCAACGCTGTTGTTCTGGCGTTTGGATAGTCTGATGCAGCAGGGCTCGAAGACTTTGATGGTCCGTTTGAATGGTGAAGCGTCGACCCAACAAGTATTGTCGCCACTTCCGAACTGCCTCTGTGATGGCGAACATTTCTCTGGCATAGGTGGATGCTGCCTGTATCCTCGGGGTCAATTGCTTGCTGAAATAGGCAATTGGATGTCCTCTTTGAAGAAGAACAGCCCCAACACCAGAGCCTGACGCATCCGTCTGAACCACGAATGGCAGGGAAAAATCCAGCAATTGGAGTACCGGGGTCTGAGTGAGAGCTTGCTGAAGTTGTTGGAAGGCATTAGTCGTGGCTGGAGTCCACACAAAGGCGTCCTTCCGTAATAGCTCTGTTAGCGGCGCGGCAAGTTGAGCATACCTAGCAACAAATCGCCGATAATAACCGCAAAGGCCCAGAAATCCCCGCAAGGCTTTGACAGAATTCGGAATAGGCCAGTTCGTGATAACTTGGATCTTATCTGGATCAACGGCGACACCCACACCGGATATAATATGGCCCAAATAGCCTATGGTCTGCCGACCGAATTCGCATTTTGACAACTTGGCGAACAGGCGGTGATCACGTAACCGTTTGAACACATCTTGGAGATGACGGATGTGAGAATCCCAATCCGAACTGTAGACAAGAATGTCATCAAAAAATATGAGTACGAACTTACGAAGTACCTGCCGGAAGGTGGAATTCATTAACGACTGGAACGTCGACGGGGCATTCGTGAGGCCGAAGGGCATCACCAAAAACTCAAAATGGCCGTCATGGGTTCGGAACGCCGTCTTCTCGACATCGGTCGGGTGAATGCGAACCTGATGGTACCCCGCCCTAAGATCCAACTTTGAGAAAATTTTGGCGCCGGAGATTTCATCCAACAGTTCTTCTACCGTGGGAATTGGAAACCGGTCTTTCACAGTGGCGGCATTCAAGGCCCTATAATCCACACAAAAACGCCATGTGCCATCCTTTTTCTTGACAAGTAGGACTGGGGATGAAAACGGGCTTGTGCTAGGCCTGATAATGCCATCGGCAAGCATTTCCCCGACGAGTTTTTCTATCTCTGCCTTTTGGAAGTGTGGGTAGCGGTATGGCTTGATGTTAACTGGCGTGGAGCCTGGAAGCAAGAGGATACGGTGATCATGGGCCCTGACCGGTGGTAATCCCGACGGGACAGCAAAAACATCTTGATAAGTCGCCAAGATGTTTTGAAGGTCATTGAGGAAGACGATGGGCGCCGAGTCATCAAAAGTCGGGTTCGGGTTTGTCTAAACGGGTTCAACCGTTAGTTGGTATAACTGGGCTGAGTCCGACTGTGATTGACGGAGAGAAGCCGGGCGGGTTGAATCATATTGGACTCGATCTAACCCCTTCAATCGAACTTGATGTCCCAAATGATTGAACTCCATCCACAATTCCCCATAATCAAACAGGATCGGGCCAAGTTGGCGCATCCATTGCACGCCAAGAACCACGTCTGCACCATAAATTGGCAATAAGAGAAGATCCACCACAAATGTCTCGTCACCTAGCTTTAAGGGAACCGCCAAGCACGCACCACCACACGTGACAGCATCTCCATTCCCAACCGTGACCCGTAAATGATTGGAGGGCTGGACCGTTAAACCCAAATGATTGGCCAATTTCGTCTGCACGAAATTGTTGGTGGAGCCACCATCAATGAGGACGATGATGTCTTTCCCGTTGATGGTGCCGGCGATCTTCAAAGTCGATGGAACAACCTGCCCCGTCAGAGCATGAAGGGAGATACTCGGGGTTTCAGCGTCCAAGTATCCTTCTGGAACAAGATCCAGTGAAGGAGCTTGTAACTCCGGTGGAGGTTCCTCGGTCGGCGAAACCAAATCCTCTGGTTCCATTAACAAACATAGGAATTGAGCAGGATTGCATCTGTGTCCCGGTGTAAATTTGGCATCGCAATTAAAACACAAGCCCTTCTCTCGTCGGGCCGCCATCTCCGTTGGCGTAAGCCGCTTGATTGGAAGAGAGTTGGGGCGTTGTGCCGATGGATTTGGTGCTAAGGCCGGAGGACGATGAAACAGAGCCCTTGATGCAGCAGATCTGCTAGCTTGGAACTTGTCTTCCACCAATTTGGACATACCGACAGCATCGTGAATGGAGGCCGGTTTCAGTATGTAGAGCTCCCGCTGGACATCTTCACGGAGGCCTGATAAAAAACAGTTAAGAAGGCTCTGTTGGCTCAATCCGACGACCCTGGTAGATAAGGACTCAAACTCCTGAAGATATGCTGTGAGAGATGAGGTTTGTTTGAGCTTGAAGAGGGCTGCCTCATGATTCGCAAAAGAGGAAGGTCCAAAACGGAGTTCCAATTTACGAACAAAATCATCCCAATGATGTAACTGATCGGTGGTATGAAGCCATTGGAACCATTGCAGTGCCGATCCAGACATATAGAACGCCGCGATGGGCAGCCGATGATCATCAGGAATTTGATGAAATGAAAAGAAGTGATTCATTTGAAACAACCAACCCAAGACATTCTCGCCAGTGAATAGCGGAACGTCAATAGTTGGCAATCGAGTGGACGGCATAGAGGATGAAGAATGGAGAGACAGTGGGGATAGTGGTGAAGCTTGGAGAAGGTTTGTACCTTGTTTCGGTGTTGGAAGTGGAAGCAGAGGGGGATGAGTGGTAGCCTTGTCAAGCTGCTGCAATTTCATCATCATTTCCGCCATCACGGATTGTTGGGCCGCGAGGGAACTTCGGAGAATGTCAAAGGACTCAGCGTGACTCTTGCGCAGCAGATCGAAGGAATCAGAGTGTTGTTGCACAGTCGCACAGAGGGAATCAATCTTGGTGAAGACTGCATCATGACGAGCTAGCTGATCGGCTATAGCTGAAAGCTGTTCATCCACCGCCTTTGCTCGTGTCATCATGCCGTCAGTCATAGATCAATGAAAGCACCAAGTTGATGCGATTCTGGAAATACAAAGGATGAATTCAGAGGAGTTGCAGAGAATAAGAAGAGAATAGGAGGAGGGAGAAGGTTAGAGAGGAAGAGATAAGAGGAATTGAGAGGAATTATGGCCAAAGATGCCATCCTTCTCATTGATCCTTCAGTTATATAGCCACAACCTGGCAATTGATTACAAATCAAAACAAATATTCCACTCTGGCATTTTAACAAACAGGTACTATGCCAGGACATTGTGAGTGGATGTAACCGTCTCTCAACAAACTAATAATACGAAAATTACAACTCATTCATTAATCCACTAATCACGAGATTAATGTAAACGCACTCATAACAAAGTCTTCAAATTTGTTAACATTCTTTCCCCGATTCCACCTATTGCTTCGCCTGATGCTGGACCCATCCTGCTGATGTTCTGGACTCCCTTTTGCAACAATCTGCCTGCATTCATTAATGATATCTAGCAAGTTTAGCACAAAACTTTTCTTCCATTTTATGATTATAGATCATGTAGCAGGGCTAACTCAATTTCTGTTGATTGAGTGACGCTGACAACAGAACATTTTCACAAAGAAGAAAAAATAGAGTGAAAAAAAAGTAAAAGAAAGAAAGACGGGCACCTTTGCCTGGGGAGACATGGAAAGGGAAGAGGAGGATGATGGTGAGAGTGATCGGATGGTCATGGCATCGAAGGCGATTTTCTTTTTGGGGGTTGGATGGGAAAATCGAATGGAGGAGGTTGGAGATAGAGACCTGGTGTTGCCCGCCATCCACAACTGGCTCGCAATAAGGGCATCCATTGCTGCTGCTTCTTGCGTCGAAGAGGATGGATGCTTGCTTGCTGCTTCCCCCTCTTCAGTCAGTTGATAAGTAACTACTGTAAGAGAAAATAATTATTATAATAAAAAAGGGGCAACCTATGAAGAAGGAAGGTGGTAGTAAAAGGACTCAATGATATTTAATATTCTCAATGGATTTGGGATGATATTTAATATTCTCAATGGATTTGGGTGGCTATGATGTGTGAGCTTAAATACAATAATAATAGGGGGCCGTTGGGAAGCTCCCAATAGTTCCCTCCTGCTCCGCGCCAGAGATCATCAAGATGCAACCCACACGTGGCTGCTGACTGTTAGGATTTCCTCATCTCAAGGAGAAGTTCCCTTCTAACAGCTCCTGCATCCACATGCTTTGTTTTGACCCAGTGCGTTCCACCCATCCCTGCCGTTAACAGTCGCTCGGCTCGTTTAAAGTCCTACTCCCTCTGTCATCTTTGCATACTTGCCCTAACTCATTCATGCTAATAAAAAAAATAATAATTAAAATTAATTATTACTTTTTTTGTTCTTTTTTATCTATATTGGTTAACCGAATCTCACATGCTAAGAAATTTAGTTATTTCATAAAATTTTATAAAAAATTAGTTATTTTTTCAAAATTACTCATAATTTATATCTTCACATTTCTCTCTCATATTTAAGTCCAAAAAAAGAACTGAATAAAATGTTAAGGGTAATTTTGAAAAAAAAATAATAATAAATGCTTCTTGATATTAAAAAATGACAGATAAAAAAGAGCATGGATTTGTGACAGATAAAAAAGAATGAAGGGAGTATTATTTTAAACATATAAAAAAATAGAGTATCACAAAATTATCTCCATTTAAAATTCCATCAAAATTTTATTATTTTCTCTTTATAATTTAATTGTATCTTTTATTGTCTCTCTCAACATAGTATTTTTTATTCTTTGAGTATAGTGGATAAACCACAACTTTATTAAAAAAAAAACATAAAAGAACAGTACAAACAAGAGAAAAAAGAACAACATAAAAAATAATAACACATAAAGAGCAAAGAGACTTTCACTAGAAGTGAGGTGCTCACAACCAAAAAAAAAAAAAGAAGAGAGAAGACAAAGAAAGGGGAAAAAGGAAAAGCAACAACTGGACTGGCGAAGACTACCATCTGGAATCGCAGGACTGCCTAGGCTGCCTGTTGGAGTAAACTATTCCGCATCTAAAGTATGCTCTATATCATCAGTATGGTTTACACTTCTTGCGCTCAGGAAGTTGAGGGAGCACTTGATCCTCTGGGTTGCTTCAATGTCGGTTTGCTGTTGAGAGTCTGCGGCTGTTGAAAACCAAGAGAGAAGCATATTAGCAATTTTAAAGATCACAATATGAGAAGGTAAAGTAAGTGATTGAAAGATGCATTTATTTCGTTCTAGCCATATATTCCAAATAATGGCTCTTGAATTGAAGTCCCACAAGGTTCGTTGTCTAGAGTTTAAAGTTGGTAGTCAGGAAGTCCAAATTCTGGGGACAGATGATGGAGATAAGAGTAGATTGAAGGTTTGGGAAAAGAAGGACCAAATTCTTTTTGAGTATTCGCAATGGAGGAAGAGGTGCTCCACTGTTTCAGAGGCTTTTTTGCTACATTCTTTTTTGAACAGATTTTAGAGTTATAATTTTATCCTCCCAAACTAGCTAACAAAATAAGGTAATTTTGCTTGGATATTTGGTTTTCCAAAATTGACGATATAGCTGGCTACGTTCACCTCCATCTATTAGAAACTTGTAGTTTAACTTAACAGTGAATGTACCACTTTTTTCCAGTTTCCAAGTATTAAAGTCATCTTGCTCATCTTGTTCAACATAGTATTTTAGTTTTTCAAAATGTGTTGAAAAATATGAAAGTATATTAAAAATAAAGGGTAAACTTGGATTATTATTTAATGCTTCATAAACTTTTTAAATGAACATGTAAAAAGGACCAAATGAAGCTTCTAAAATAGAAAAAAAAAACCAAAGAGAGTAATATTTCATTTTAAAAAAGATCTAGAACCTAGGCACATTAATTACGGTTCGGCCAGCAATTATGTGTTAAGGATATTGCTTCTTTGGACGTGAAACAGAACACCAGATGTGAAGAAGGCGAAATTGAAGAACTCCACCGTTACAGCAAAACATAGTTGGAGTTCCTTGGAAAGTTTCCAAAGCAAGGCATGCAGTAAATTAGGACAGAGTAACCAGGAGCTAGGTCATGCCCTCTCCTAATCCCCTTGTTTCTAATAGGATGCTTTTTTCTTTTTGTTGTGGTCCTTTTTTGTTCTCCTCAGTTGTTTTATCAGTCTCCACTGCTAATGCACTGTCTTTCTTTGGGTTGTTTTCTTCCGCATTTCTTGTACTTCTTGGGTGTTATCTCTCTTTTTGTTTCAATGAATATGTGGTTTATTCATCTTTTTCAGTAAAGGATGAGTGTTGTGGACTTTGCTCTTATTGAGTTTCATATATTGTTGTTTTTTTCTTTTAATAATATTGATTATTATCTCATTAGAAAAAAACAAGAGTGCCTTTATATGTAGACTGGAAAAAAAAGCGAAGAAGACCTCTTGCTTGATCTTATTAAAATAAGATAAATTTTATATTTTTATGATAAGAAAAAATCTTTAGAGTTTGGTAATTTTTTATAATTTTTTATTTATTTTTTTACTCTTATAATTCTCTCAAATTTAAAAAGCATTGTCCTTCAATGATTTTTTTTAAAACGAATAAATCACATATATTAAACAAAATTAAAGTACACCTCCTTCAATGGATATAAATTTTTTTTACCGAACCATATTAAATTTGGTTTTCTTTTCATTCTTATATGTATTTGTATATCCTCTTTGCAATGTTTATTTATTAGTGTTATCATTTGGTGCTTGGAAAAGTGCACATCAAATTTTTGACGGATTGTCACACACAACAGAAATCAAAGTTTTTCCATGTTTAAAAGCAGTGCTTGGAGTTGGACTTTGGATATTTTGAAACTACAATAGTCTATTGGTCATCATGGTCCAATGCACTGTGGGCCATGGGGTAAGGAATACATGGTAGTAGGTGGGTAGGGTTTGCATCCATGATACTGTAATAGTATTGTTCATTTACTGTTCTCAAGTAATGTATTGTTCATAGTACTCGAATCCATACAAGGTTGATAAGCCACCATAACATGCACCTATGTATTTGTCAGTCCCTTGACATACCTTTAAGCAGAAAGCGTTTGTCGCCTATTATTAAAAAAAATGGAGCCTGAGATACTATAAGTAATAATAATATCCCAAATAATAATTTAGTAAACATAAACTCACAAACATATTAAACCACTGATTAAATTAAATAGTTTCCATTAATTATAACATAACTGGTGCATTAGATAAATAGTACATTCGTATTTATTAAAAATAAAATTATAAAATTGTTAAGAGTGTAAAACAAAGCGAAAGAAGGGAAACAAAAAAAATTAAATAAAATTAAATACAGAGTACAAAACATAAGTCCATCGGAGATGGAAACAACAAGAAAAACAACGAAAACACAATATGATTTTCAAAATCAATGCATATAATGAGGATGTTTTGAAATTAAACATGCACTCATTCCTATTAAGCCAACTAAGTCAAATAATTGATTTGACCAGCAAAGACCTGAATGTGTATGTGAAAGCCCAAGACTCTTGTACCAGGCTACCAGCCATCCTAGAGATCCGTCAATGAGTTAGAGGTTTGGTCTAATCCAAGAATCAACGCTTCCGTGATTTCAACTATAGTGTGGTACAAGGTGCAGGTGGCCATTCGTAGCTTGTTACAATACTTAGTATAGAGATTATTTATCATCCCATACTAATCAATTAAACACGTTAACCTTCTTTGAGCTGCAACGCTTAAAAATGATAGGGGTCGTCACCTTGCAAGTTGCAACATTGCCCCCATCGTTTAAGAATCTATAAAAAGAGCCCATCAAGAATTTCTGAAATGGTGTCAAAATCCAAGTTCTGCTGCTAGATCTTTCCTACGACGAGTATGTAATCCGACTGCATACCTCATCAAGCAGAGGGACCGGATCTGGCCGATTTAGGCGAGCCCCTAAAATAGTGTTCTAGGACTTCTTGCGACAAACCAAAATTCTGAGTCGACGTAGCCTGAGACAGAACCGGAATCCAATCCATGTCCACTTGGAAAAGCCTCCTCTCCATCTCCAACTGGCCAACCCCGTCGCTGGCAACGCCATGAAGGAAGAACTTTTCTTCAACAGCCTCCGCCGCCTGCTTGTCAATAAATGATGCAACCAACCATTTCTGAAGAACCCACGCCTGAATACAGGTGCTTCAGAGTTATGGGAAATTCTTAAGGGTCTTATAGGTGACCAAGATGTCAGATCTATAGGTCCACCTGCGATTGTTACTCTTTCCTCGCTGGTCCTAATTGATTCCAAAAATGACAACGAGGTCAGATAACGATATGCTGCTGCGGATACATCCAGATGATGATCGCACAGATCCTGATCAAAGTGATTGGGAATTCCCATCTGGAACATTGAATCATAATCACTCGCAAAGGGCATGTTTTTGTCCATGCTGAATAGCCTCTGCAGTGAATTTCCTCTGCCTTTCATCAACTCCGTCAGACTGCTACTACTTCGCCCGATGGATGAAGAAAACGAACCCTCCGAGGCTGAAAATGAAGCTGAAGAAGAAACAGAGGATGATGACGGCAAAGAAGCAGACATCCGATACATGTGCTTCTGGTAGGCAATGATCTCCCTTATCCTGATCTTCTGCAATTCCATTTCCACCATTTTCATCTGATACCAACAACTATAATCATCATCATCCTCTTCGGCGATTTCGGATGTCACCATGCATACGACTTTCTCCATGCTTTACCAGAGTTAAAAATAACGGAGAGAATGAGAGAAAAGAGAGGGAGAGTGCAGGCAGCAAGATGCACCAATGTATCATGTATGGCCAAACAAAAGCTGCAGAAATCAATAAACAACAAACATGTATAAATAAATAAATAAAAAAAACAGTACAAAAAAACAAAGAGGAATGCCACATGAAAAAACCCAAGGCATGAGGTTATAGGATGTCTGAGGATGCCGGCACTTGTGAGTTTTGATTTGTCTGGTTTTCTTAATAATAAAAGAAAGAAGGCATGAGTGATGCCTAAACCTTGTTGCTGATATGGAGCAGAGCATTTGTCCAAAATCTGAAAACTCATCACAAATTAGTGCGGATATACAATCATCTCGCTTATTTGAACTCGGTATCAATGGGATTCGATGGATCTCGATCAAGAAGATCATTGGGATAGATTCAAGCAAAGCTCGCTCGGTGGATAGAGATAGCGAGTCCCGTGGTGGCCCAGGTTTAAAAGGATTTGAAGCATGCCTTGCTCCATCGCGACAATGCAATGTGAGATGGAGATTCTGATGTGCATTGGTGAAGGCACCTCCGCTTGTTCCTAGCAAGGCAGCGTTCTTTTCCAACTTAATTTCTTGCTAAATGATCAGGACCAACAAATATTCCACAAAGAATCATACATATATTAATATTACAAGCAAGAGTATCTGGTATAGTACCGTTAGGCCGGCTATGTCCGTTGCATATATCTTATAATAAACCCTTGAGTCAATTAAATGGCTCTCAATCCTAGACTACCAATCATGACAAGGCAAATGTTTTGATAAGAACATAAATTTTGAAAATGATGATGAACAACTGATTGTTTCTCATGTTGACCATGAACTCAGGGGTTTAAAAAAAAAAAATACACCACTAATTTATTGACCATTCCATGAGGTTCCATAGATAATTTGCTTTTAAATTTATAGAGCCAAATTTTCTTAAAGTGTCTCATAGGGCATTTTTATTGGGTTTAAAGTGAAGAAGAGATCACCAACAACCAATTGATCTATTGGTAGTCAGGTTCCCATTGCAATTCTTCATAAGTGGTGAAAGTTTGAATCATGGATGATGTACAGGTGGTTGTGTGTAGGTGGTCCCAGCGCCTATGTGTGCATGGGCCCTCACCCCCACTTGCTCCGTCGAGACTAATGCACGTCTCTGCCTTTCTTAGCGGTCTAACTACTCATCTTGGTAAAAAAAAAAGTGAATAAAAAATCGGATCCTCATTACAACTTTTTACAAGTGATGAAAGTTCGAATCATGGGTGATGGCACATTTCTAAAAATGTAAATACTGGTTGTGTGTGTGTCGTCTCAGTGCCCATATGTGCGTGAGCCCCACTCCCACTTGTTCCGGCGAGGCTTGTGCATGCCTATGTCTTTCTTAATGCCATTGCCGCTCATCTTGGGGAAAAAAAGTGAAGAAGAAAGGGCTTGAATGTATACAAAGAGAGACCGAAAAAGAAGAGAGAAAGGAAGAGGAGAGCCCTAGACCTCATTTTGTTAGGGATAAGCCTTGTTGTTTGAAGTGAGGGAAGGTTTTGAGACCCTGTGATCCTCTTGTGCCCTAGTTGAAGCCATCATTTCTTCATTGATACTCTTGTAATTTCCCCAACTATAGGGAAGCAGTATTCTTGTGGGTGTGGTAGGCTCATTTAGGCCAAACCACATAAAATTTGGTGTTCTCTGCTTTTGATTGTGTGATTGCTTGTATGTCTTCTTTGCGTTATTGTTCTATTTGCGCTATTGATAATGTGTTTGTGAAATTGCGCATTAAGTGTTAGACGAATTTACACACTAGTTCCTTGCTTCGACACTCGCAACTTATCTAATAACGAGTGGCAAATTGAGCACAAACTCTGAGGATGATAAACTCCTTTATATATGAGCAGCAACCTAACCATTAAAAATACACATACATCTTTTACAAGCCATTGTAGGGAGTTACAGACTAAGCCGCAATCTCATTGTTGTGGTTGAACAAATGATCTATCTTTACAAGTGATTATTCTGATCTTTTCTAATTAAAAAAAAAAAAAGTTGTGACACTATGTTAGGAATATGGGTGAGAAAGTAGAGATACTACCTAACAATCACTCTAACAGAAACCTATACTCTAATTATGTCAGAATAAAAAACTCATCTTAATTCTGATTATGAGGTATCCTAAATCTATAGGAATTTAACAAGGTCCTTTCTAGCAAATAGTAGCAGAAGATCACCTTTGGCTCCTGGTGGTGCTGCTCCCCACTTAATCTTTTTAACTGTCACCCATAAAACCACTTCCATGGAAATTTTTTCAAGCAAAGATGCACTACCCCGTTAATAGAGATGGCACCTCCAGTCTGCTTTTGGCATGATCGTTAGCTTAAAAGTAGGGTCCCACATGATATATGGCTGTGCATTTTCTTTGATTGGTTGCATCCCATGGTCTTTATTCATGAGGCTCTTGACAATTGACCTTTTGATGCTAGGGGCGGGATATCTCTCAACAAGAATTCCTTGTTTTTTCATAAAGACATGGAGCAATGTGGGTAAGGATTTGTATGGCCATTCAGGATTTTTTTACAAATGGGAAAATGCTTAAGCAAGTAAACTCTACATCTATTACTTTGATACCCAAGATTGCTTGTCCTCAATCTCTAATTGATTTTAGACCTATCTCCTAATGCAATGTGATTTATAAAATGATTTCAAAAATCCTTTCTGGAAGATTGAGAAGAATGAATAAAGTGGATTAACCACACGTATTAAAAAGCGAGAGCAACAAAACCCCACAAGAAGTGGCGAGAGAGCAACTGAAAAGTACAAGAGAGACAAAAGATTGTTGACAATATCCTTTTTAGCCCATAAGTTGTTAAAAGGATATCATAAAGACAAGTATGGATGTTGTGCTTTGAAGGTGGATTTGCAGAAGGCTTATGACTTAGTATCCTCGGATTTTTTTGGAGGAAGTGATGTTGGCTTTTAGATTCCCTTCTCATTTCATCAATTTGGTTATGAATTATGTCAAATCGTGTATGCTTTCCATAATGATTAATGGACAATTGGAGGGGTTTTTTTCCTGGGAAGAAAGGATTAAATCAAGGTGATCCTATATCACCTCTGTTATTTGTCTTTTGTATGGAGTATTTGTCCAGACCTTTGTAGAAGATGATAAAGGAGAGATTTTTGTTTCATAAGAATTGGGAGGAGTTGAAGTTAACTCATCTGTGTTTTGTAGATGACTTGTTTGTTTTTTCAAATGGTGATATAAAGTCTATTGGGATTATTAAGAATGCTATTTAGCATTTTCAAGATGTATCTGGTTTGAAGCCGAATGTACAAAAGAGCCTGATATTTTTTCAAGAGTTGAGCAAAATGTTAGAGTGCAGATTGTAGAGATGTTGGGCTTTTAGGAGGGGTCTTTGCCTGTAAATTACTTAGGGTTTCTTTTAATTTCTACAAGGCTTAAAAAGGAGCATTGTAATGGGTTAATTACACGAATTACTACAAGAGTCCTTAACTGGACTGCTAAATCTATGTCCTATACTGGAAGGCTACAATTAGTGCAGTCTATGTTGACAAGTATGCACCTTTTTTGGAGTTCAATTTTTATGTTGCTAAAGCTGTGGTTTATGAGGTAGAACACATATGCAAATCATTCTTGTGGCATGGTACTGACAAATCAAAGAAACAAGGGCTGGTGTCTTGGTCAATAGTATGTAAGGATAAAAAGTGTGGTGATATGGGGAGTTAAACCAATACATTTATGGAATCAAGCAGCCCTAATGAAATATATTTGGGAATTGATTTAGGAGAAACAAATTGCGTGGGCTACTTGAGTGACCAAAGTGAAATTGAAGAGGCTTAGTTTTGGGGGAATTACAAAGACACCAGACAATAGTTGGAGTTGGAGGAATTTACTCAAGCTAAGGAATGTTGCAAAGTCTGTGGTTGTTTATAAGCTTGGCAATGGGAAAAGATCTCATATCTGGTTTGATCCATGGTGTCATGGATACTCTCTTGTAGAGCTATTTCCTGAAATTAATTTGAGAGGGTTACATATTTCTAAGAAAGCAATTGTATGTGAGCTTTGGAGGAATGGATGTTGGTATGTTCTCACTAGATGGAACCCAGATATGGCAAGGGTTTTGGATTTCCTGAATTGTAATGTTGTTGATGATGACAATAAGCAGGACAATATTTCATGGGGGCCAAACAAGAGAGGGGAATTCATATTAGGAGTACTTTAAAATGTTTAATCAAGCCTGAATAGCAGTTGGCGTGGACTAAAATAGTTTGGTCCTAGAGCAATTTGCGAAGATATTTTTTATTTTGTGGTTAGCATTACACAACAGGTTAATTACTAAGGATAAATTTCTTGCCTAGGGGGTTATTGACTCAGATGCTTGTGTTTTTTGTAATTCTGCTTGTGAAAAGGTTGAACATTTGCTCTTTAATTGTTTTTTAACTCAAGCAGTGTTGATCAGAATATTGAAGGTTGTGCAAGTGCATAGGAGGCATTTTGTTTGGACAAGAGAAGTAAGTTGGTTTATTAGAAAAGCTAGTGGAAAAACATTGCTGACAAGCGTAAGCTCCCAGGATTTATTCTTAAAGTGGATTTCGCCAAGGCGTTTGACTTAGTTGACTGGGATTTTCTGTTTGACCTAATGCACGCTAGAGGGTTTGGGGATAGATGGGTGGGCTGGAAAGTATTCTTGTTTCCTCTAAAGCGTCTATCTTGGTTAATGGAGCTCCGAATGGTTACATTAGATATCAACGAGGGCTGAGACAGGGTGATCCCCTGTCTCCATTACTTTTTGACTTGGTAACTGATGTCTTAAGCTCGATGTTTGATCATGCCCTCAATGCCAAAATTTTAATTGGGGTTCCTTTGGAGGAGTTGGGGAGTAAGTGCAACCTGCACTATGCTGATGATTTGTTGGTCTTATCTTCTGGGGGGTTGGAGGACCTCAGGATTATTAAGCTGATCCTCTACCTGTTTGAAGGTATGTCGGGCCTGGAAACAAACTTCTCAAAAACATGCCTTTATTCAAGCAAAACGGGTGAGCTTCCGGATCAGGTGGCGGCGGCGACCATGCAGTGTAAGGTGGGCCTCTTGCCTGTTACTTATCTGGGCATCCCAATATCTGGGAGAAGACCGAGGCGTCAAGATTGGGAAGGGGTTATTATCAAGGTAAGACGAAGACTCGCGGCTTGGAAAATGAAACATATTTCTTTAGGGGGTCGGCTTACTCTGGTGAACTCTGTGCTATCGGCTATTGCCACATTCTGGATGTCTTTGTTTCAATTACCTTGCTGGGTTATTAAAGACATCGACCGCATTAGAAGGGATTTTTTGTGGTCGGGGCCGGATATTGAGCGCCCGGGCTGTCGCCTGGTCTGCTGGAAAAATCTTTGTCGACCCAGGGACCAGGGTGGTTGGGGCATCTTGGATTTAGCCAATTTCAACCAGGCATAGCTTGGGAAATGGTGGTGGAAATATATGATGGACCCCTCTTGGGGTGGTGCGAAGGTTATCCAATTTAACTACGGTCTGGCACGTTCCAATTGTTGGCCTGCTCAAACAGGTCTAATCTCCTTCTTTTGGAAGGGGGTTTTATCCTGCTTGCCGGCTCTCAGAAGTTGTGTTTCGCACGAAATCAGCAAGGGCAGGGAAACACTCTTTTGGAAGGATGGCTGGCTTAATAGGATTGCACCTATGGATATGTGGCCCGACGAGTTCCGCGCTAGCCGGCGCCCCAACGACACGATTCACGAGCTTATCCACTTATTAGAGGAATCCCCTTTTGTCGATAATGATTTCATTCGTCATGTTAATGTCCAAGTGAGGAGGCCTGATAATCTGAGGGGGACAAAAAGAAATGGAGACTCAATGGGAATGGCAGCTTCTTGGTGAAGTCTTTTTATAATCGGTTAGTCGATGGTGGGCTCAGGTGCCCGGTGTTGCTCTTTTTTTGGCGCGGTGGATGCCCTAAGAAAATCAACCTCTTTAATTGGCTTGCTTGGCAAAATAAAATTCCGACCCTAGAGAATTTGGCGAAAAGAAGATGCAATAGGTTACCTACGGCGACATGTGTACTGTGTCATGCAGAAACTGAGTTAAGTGATCACCTCTTCTTGCACTGCTCCTATGCCAAATTTGTGTGGGATCACTTTGTCAGGTTACTGCAGTTTCCTTCAGCTCCGAATTCTCTTGAGGATCTTTGGGGCCATTGGAGATTTAGTTTGCCTAACGAGAAGAAGGCTTTCGGGGACCTTGTTGGGAAAGCAATAATTTGGAATATCTGGCTTGCTAGGAATGATCTTATTTTCAATGCCAATGCTCTGACTGCACATGGTCTCATTTTAAAAATTAACCGCATGCTTGTATCTTGGTGCTCTTCACTCGCAGATGGTAATAGAGAGAAGATGGAGGATGCTATCAATACTGTTAAAAGGAGTCTGGAGTTTCTTGGCTCTCGTGTGACGGTTTTTGGGGAGACTAGGACTTCGGAGGAGGCTCATGTTCCGGACTCTGGCTAGTCGCTGATTATTGTTTGTCTGGGGGCCTTGGTCCTTGCACTGGGTTCTCTGTTGTTTCTTACTTTTTTTTGTAACTTACCACATCTAGTGGTTGACTTTTGTACTGTTTGTTCTTTTAATTGAAGTGGTTTATCCACCTTTTCAAAAAAAAAGAAAAAAAGAGGAGAACAACTTTTGTTGCTTGTGTTTATATAATTTGGAAGTCAAGAAACTGCTTAATCTTTCAACAACAAAAAATCTTAATTTAGAAGAGATTTTCCAGCAAGTTAGAGGGATTATGATGCTGAAATATGAGGCGAGAATGGGTGCTCTCAATGTGTGGGAATGAAGGTAACCGTTTGTTCTGTAATGAGCTTCTTTGGTAGGCAGTGGAGAGGTTAGTTATAATTGTTATGGTGTGTAGTGGGTTTGTGGAAATTGGTGTTTGGGCTGGGAATATATAGTGGGAGTCTTGATATCTCATTGGTGGGATGTGGGTATAGCTATCATTGATCTTGGTGTTTAAAGGGCAATGCAATCTTCTCTATTAAAGCATTTTATACATTCCTAAATGATGAAGATCCTAGGGGTTTTACAAGCTAGATAATATGGAAAGGCTCTCATCCCAGAAAATTTAGCTTCTTCATCTGGCTCGATTGGGATGATAAAATCCTAAAGCTAGTAAACCTTGCCAGCCATGGTTGCAATCATTATCCACAACCACTTGTATGCTCTAGCACACCTCATAGGAATACTTTGATCCCCTCTTCATTAATAACCTATTTGTCTTCAGAATTTGGAATCACTTTAGCTATACTTTTAGTTTCTTCTCGTATCCCACCTATGTCAGATAGGTCTAGATCAGCTAAAGATGTGACCTTCGTAGGCACTTTTTTTTTGTTTGGGGGGGAGCTCTATGAGCTATTCTTCGTAGGCACCTTTGGGAAGGACTTCATGGTCAAAGCAATCCTTTGGCTAATATAGCTGAAGATCTTTAATTCTTGAATTTTTCTTGTTTTTTCGATTAAGATTAAAATTGATTACATGCTTTTATGTGCTTTTGTAATCCGAAGTGTGAAATGTTATACTACCTCCTTTCTTTTTTACTTGTCACATTTACCTAATTCACTCCGATTAAAAAAAAATTGGTTAAAATTAGTTGCTTACCTATAGTCTATAAAAAATTTCATTACTTTCCAAAACTATCCCTATTTAAAACCCCACTAGTGGAGTATATAATTTAATGATTGGTTGATTGTGATTTATTAAAAATTGTACAAGTAAATTAAATTAAAGGGTAAATTTGGAAAAAATTATTTAATAGTGCACAAAATTTCTAATGTGACACGTAAAAAGAAACAAAAAATAGTTCCAAAATGTGACAACTAAAAAAGAACAGAGGGAGTAGATTGGAGGAATTTTCTATCATTAAATGGAGTCTCGATTATATCCAATCCATTGTGGCTTCCAGTGTTGTGGCCCCAAACAATATTGTAATGCTAAGTGATTAATATCTCCTCTTCAGGGGCTCCCTGTCTAATGGTCATACTCTGGTTTAGACATGGGCACGGGCCGGTTAACCGGGCCCACAGGGCCCAACCCGGCAGGTCCTGGTCGGTCTTTGGCCGACTCGTAACCAGCCCGGCCAACAGTGCCAACCCGGCTGGTCCGGCCGGCGTCCCGACCAACCCTATCGGGTCACGGGTCACCGGAGGGTGACCCGGACCCGGCTCCAGTATGTCAAACCGGGCGGGCCGGGCAGAACTCCGCCCGGGTTCACGGGCCGACCCGCCAAGTTTTTATAAAATTTTAATATTTTAAATAAATTTATAAAATTATAAAAATTATTAATATAATTTTAAATATAAAACAAAATATCCAAAACAAATAATAACAAACAAGTTGGTATGTGATCGATTTTTATAGACAGTTGTTATGCAATTTGTTTGAAATTAGTCGATGTGGGACTAAATTACAATAGTAAAAGACTTGTCTATTGATTCTAGCTTTTAGTATAGCATTTTTTGTCAAAACAAAATTTATTGGTAGATTGGTTAGAGTAGTATATGATTGGTTTTAATGGTTTATGAAGTCTTGAGTTCAAATCATGGTGACCACGATTGTTGTTTTTTATTTGTTTTAAATTAAATTTAAATATTTTCAAGAATCATAGATTTGATTAAAAGGGAACATGAGACGATGGAAATTAAAAAAAAACTTATTATATACGAAATTTAATTTTCTATAAAAACAATTAAATATATAATTGAGAAATTAAAATAATAATGTTTATTTTTTACCGTTATTTAACATTATGTTATGATAAATATTTTTTAACATAATTTAGTTTTCTTACATTAAAATATATTATTAACAAATTTTTATTAGTTATTTATTCATCAGGATTTTGGTGAATATTATAATTTTAAGTTAATAATATATCTAGAAATACATAAAATTTTAGAATTTTCACCCAAAAATATACAAAAATATGTATGAAAGATTATAGTTTTAAATTAACAATAAGGTTATACTATTACACATCAATGACATTATGTTTTTTTTAAATATTTATTTTAAATAATATTAATAACGGAGATAAGTAATACATATAAAAACAATGAATTATAATGTTGAGTAACACAAAAAAGGGTGAGTAATACCCTTTTTTTATAATGGTTGCTACTAACAATTAAAGTAAATAATTTGAGACAAAATGCAAAAATAATGGAATATAAAAGGGTATATATAATTAAACAGAAAGTGAAAAACTAATTTTTTATTCTTTTTAAAGTATGTTTATATATTTTTCATTTCTTTAATTAAACAAAGAAAAAGTTTGGGTTGGTGGCTAAGGTGTTTGATGGATGAAAAGGTCGTGGTTCAAATCTTTGGTTTTCGAATCTAAGTTTTTTTTTAAAATTAAAAAAAAAAAGGACTCAACCGCCGGGTTGGGACAGCCCCAACCTGTAACCGGGCCCGCTACAGTGCGGGCCGGTTACGGGTTACCGGCCCGGCCCGCCGGTTCAGCTGAACCGGCGGGTTTGGGCCGGCCGGTTCCGGGCCGGGGCAAAAGACGGCCCGTGCCCCCCTCTACTCTGGTTCCTATCCCTTGGGAGCTACTTACACTATTTTTAGTTTTTTTGTTTGCCCTACTTTCCCACCTCAAGTGTCTTTTGAAGCTAGCTAATATTTTATTTAAAGGGGTTTCTTCTTCATGTTTGTATTTTTTTAAAAAAATTAATAAATTAATAAATTATCTATTTTTATTAAAAATTAAAATAAAAAAATAAAAAGCTCAAGTACGGCGCGTTCTGTTGGCAAGCAGGCATACAAAATTAATTAATTAAAACAGCAAAGCATTTGAACCCACTTTTTTGGAATCTTGTATTTTCCGCAAGCATTAATTTGGCTGTATTTGCACACTAGCTGGCTAGCATCAGGCATGAACCTTGGCCTTTACAGTACAAGGCACTAGGCAGACAGGTCATCACTGATCACTCCTCAGTAGTCAGTGGGGCTTCATTGGGCCTGGCGGAGGTTTGGCACACTGGTAGCATTTGGCGAAGAGGCCGAAGGTGTCCACCTGCTTGACAAAGTTGGTAATGCTGGCCCATCCTCCAAACCCGAATCCGACGACGAAGATCCATGCCACCACAAAAGCGTTCAATGCGAACATACCGGTCCAGCTTGGTAAGAAGAAGGGCGGCTTCTCAGCGGCATTCTGCATTAATACAACCCAGATTAAATTGAGATTGGGATCAGTAAAACGGTGTGTGTGTCTGTGTGTGTGTGGCCGAGCGCGTGTGGACGTGGGTTTTAAATGTAGTTAGTTCGTATACCCTGCGAGCAGAGGCTGTCCGATAAGTGCATATATGAGCGAGGGAGGGAATGATGTAGACAGTGAAGCTGACTAGAAGTGCCCCGACAGCAGAGTTGATGGGTCCGAAGAAGGGGAATATGATGGCGAAGAACCAGATTGGAACTACAACAGGGAGGCGGATAAGTGCCCGGATATAAATGCTCTTAGTATCGTGCATGCCGATAACCTTCTCCCATACAAAGTAGAGAGGGGTGCACGCAAAGCCGAAGGTAATGAACTGGTGGATCAGCATCAGTACCACGGCCGCGTCCCGGAACCTGTTCTTGGGAAGCAACGCAAAGGCGTTCGAATGGTTCAGCAACTCATCTCCAAAGGCCCAGTACATTGCGGCCGCCGAAGGCAGTGTCAACGTGAACACGTACAGCGTCGCTAACAGGTATATGTATTTGAACTTCTGCGGCTTCCACATGGCGTGCATGATCTCCCTGCGTAGCGCAATGCACGCACATAAAAATTATTTTTCTGTGTGAATTTGCATTAATATCGGAACTGGAACCATGATAAAAGAAACAAAGCCACCGGCTTTTTCGCAGCCCACTACATACGCAGCTAAAGCAAGATTAATTAATTAGATAAAAGTTCAAACTTATAAGCAGAAAACCACCCGCACGGGTCAGACCCCATGAGCACTACTTACACGGTGACGGCGTGACCACCGAAAGTGTAGAGGATGTTGGTAGCTCCGGTGAAGTAGAGCACCAGCTTCGTAGGCCCTGAGTGGGTCACACCCTCCGCCTGCAGTTACACCCAAACCATGCTCATTGTTTCAATGACTAGTTTTATTCTCTCCAAATCCTAAAAGTTAGGACACTACTACTAGTACTCAGTGGCAATGATCATCACAATGATAGATAATATATATATATATATATATATATACCTGGCCGTGAGCGAAGGATGCGATGGCGAGATACCAAGCAGTGTATGTGGTCATGCCCAATCCCAGAAAGGACCATATCCTGTAGTTGTGGAAAGATGGAATGAATACGGAGGTAGCGCAGCATGCCCCAAATATGTATGTCCAGGTCCTTTTGTCCAGGTGGTCGTTTATGTAATAGATGTTACTGCACCAACAACAGACGTTGTTCGATCGAACTTTATTTGAATCAATTAGAAAACAATGAGAGAGTCAGGCGGAGTTGAGTAGGACGTTTAATGACAGACCTGGCGCAACCAATGAGCTGAATGACAGATCCGAAGAGGAGAAAGGTGCAGTTGAAAGCGAGACCGATGGCCTTCCAGTATGGTCCCAGCAGTCCGTCCAGCACCTCGAACCACTGCAATATTGCATTACGAAATTAAAAAAGTCATATATATATATATATAACCAGCTGATCTGAAGAAACAGTAAAGATCCATCCATCCATCATATGATCAACCTGGATGACATGGTTCTTGAAGCTGACGTTCTCCTTCTCTTTGCGTGTGCGGTACTCAATGTAGAGGACGCTGATGAGGTAGGCTGTCCAGCTGCCTAGTAAGCCGTAGAACACCTGGAGCAGTATTCCAGACAGCATCCCTAGTTGGGAGAAGGAGTAGGGCAGTGTCAACAGCACCTGTGCCACCTGCACTCATCACGAGAACAAACAAAATATCACAATTTCGATTTTGATTTTGAGAGGGCAAGACATGTAAGAAATGACCTGGTTGGAGGCGCAGCTGAACCAAGCGTCCCAGACCGAGCCGCCGTGCCAAAGGATCCTCTTGAGGCTGAACCCTTGTTGGGCACCTGCCACATGATCCTCCCCCGCTGTGACCTCCTCTTGATCGCCACCTTCACCCTCGTTCTGGCTCGCCACAATGGCCTCCTCTGCCTGCTTCTGCGCCACCATCTTCTCCTGCTTACTTTACAGCCCTGTTTCTTTTACTTTATTTGTCAATATATTTTTGGTGAGCAGCTGCTGCTGCCTGGAGGACGATCGATCGAGATCCGTACGTGTAGATATTGGACCTAATCAAACATCATAAAGAAGACAAAATGTCATGATATTGAACAGGAGGCAACTCGACCAGTCCGGTTTTTTGGTTGGGATCGATCTCTTTTAATTTGAAGACTGTTACTATTTATTGGGGGTCTGAACTCTGAAGAAGAAGCCGTATGTACAGTACGGCTCGCTCATCTTATTATTATTAACTAGTTTATCAAGTCTCTCAAAACTTTAATTTCTACCATGCATGGTATAATAGAAAAATAAACCACGTAATATGATCATCGCTGAGTACACTAGACATCAGAAACTAGAAATTAACTAGAGCTAACCTATAGTCGGCACGTGGATAGCATGAGAAATGACAAATGAGGAGTTAGAGGAGAGAACAACGATGGATGGTTGCCGCTGCCTTTGATGTTGATTACTTGTGCAGGGGTGCTGGGGTTGATACGCTCAATCTGCGAGGGTATGTATGAGAGCATGAACAGATCTGAGAGAGAGGAAAAAAAAAAAAAAAGGTAACTCCTCTCGTCTTTTCCTCTGAGGATTCTTGTTGTCAGACAAAACTAGCAAGCACAAATTAACACCTTTCTGGCAGCCAGCCCTGGCCTCCTCCCAAAGCCGAATTTGCTAATCACAAGTAGCATATGAATTGCAGAGCCTCCTCCCTTGCATTAATTTATTGATATCCTTTTTTTTTTCCTGCTCTTTCTGGGGGACTATGGGCAAGATTTATTATTATTAGTATTATTGTTATTATTATCTGGCAGGAATTTAGCAAGATCTTGATTGCTTTAAATAGCTGATTTATGGGATCTGAACCCGTGCAATGACTTTACTAGGAGTGGAAGGTGGGTCTGCCACTGACCCATACTCCATTTGGCTTTTAATGAATAGTTCGATGTGTCATGAAAAATAAGAAAGGAGGACTGTCTCTCCCATAATTGGCCTGATCAGCAACTCTAACACTCATCCAGATGATTAAAGTAAACTGATGCAAATCTAACACTCATCTAGATTATTAAAGTAAACTGATGCAAATCTAACACTCATCTGGAATATTAAAGTAACTGATGCAAATAACCTCGTACGGCATCTCCATTCTATTATTAGATGTTGGAGCCACATTTCGGGATGAGTAGAAATTTGTCTTATTTACTGAAGACTAACTTCAAAGTCATTTATTAGTTTAGCATCCCTGCCGCATCTGCTTGTGGCACCAGTTTTTTTTAAGAATTTTTTCTAAAAAAATAAATGTACAAATTTTTGGCATAATTTTAAGGCAAAATCAACTGATAAGATGTGCTGATGATTCGCACAATCAACCCGCATCATTTTTGATCGTGTACTGTCAGGTGATCATAAAAACTAAAATGACAATTTTGTCATGTAATGAAACATCCCCAGACATGGCGTGCGGTCACGTGGACCAGAACTTCTCTGCACCTACTACAACAGTAAAATTAAGGTTTTTATTCTTTTTATTCTTTTCTTTTTACCAATGATGAGTAAAACAGAGTTTTGGATTTGAACTGCTGCCCACCCGGAACCAAAATCATCGGCCAAGCTGTGACATGCAATGGGCATTGAGGAGACAACTGACAGCACTCCTTTGATAATATTGAAGCAGAATTTGAGAAATTAATAACATTGTACGGTGCAGCTACAAAAGTCAAAAATAGAAATCAAATTCGATGATGGCAGTCGGTTGGATAGCTTAAAGGTCAATGGCTTGTTGATCAGATCCAGAAAATAACGGTGCCCATGATCCGTTCATTTGTGGAAAATGCCCGCGCATTAAGAGGACACCATTGCTGGCCATTGCCTCTGCTATCCTGCTCCACCCACCTCACTCTGTCTCTTTCTATTTCTCTCTCTCTCTCTCTCTCTCTCTCTCTCTCTCTCTCTCTCTCTTCATTAGTAGTTGTAATATGGATTGATTGCCCTTCATACACTCTTATTTTAAAAAAAATTCTTGAACACCTTTCTACATATATATATATACTTTTTTATTAAAAAAAAACATATATATACTTAATTATATTAATCTATGTGTGCGTTCGGGAATGTAATATTCCATTCCTGTCAAAACAAATAGAATTACAACACCACCCACTTTACAATTGTTGGATGATAATTAATTAAGTTAGCAAGGAATATGCCAAATATATAATGCCATTCTCATCCATCTTAATTATTCTGGACGTGAGGGAACCCCATAACATACCATACCACAAAACCATACCACATACCATTGTTTAATGTTTTTCTCACAAGGTTGGTGGCCGGCGGTCCCATCCATTGTTGCATTAAATTGAATAGAAGGATGAAATAAGTTTTCTGGTCCAACTGTTATTATTATTTCCACACCAAAATGAACAAATACAAAAACACGCACACACATTGACACACACACACACTAAATATTGTCCTCCAATTTGATCAACTGGTCAATGAGGAGAAGAGGCAAAAGTTAATGTGAGACAGACGGCACACCAATTGAATTGAAGAGTATTGAAATGAAAGAACAAAAGGTTGGTCATAGGTACAACAAAAGCACCCCAAAAGGTTCATAGAATGCAATGAGGCTCCCCGGCCAGCCGGCAAAGTATTGTCTTTCCATGGAAGATGAGGCTAACCCGGAGCAAAATGCTGCATTCATCACCTCAAATTGTCTTCCGGTCTCCATCCCATCCCACTACATCTCCATCAATGCTTTTCCTGTCTCCCAAAGACCAGGCCACCCAGTCCCTACACTACACTACTCTACTCTCCTCACCTCGATGCAGTCGCCTAATCCAAGTCCTAGCCCTGTGCTGAATTTGAATACGACTCACCACCCTTCACCCTTCCACTGGACAGGGTTAAAAAAACAAAAATCATTCTCAGACAATCTCCAGAGTAAAAATATTATTCTAGAAATACATGACAATGATAATAATTAATGAACTTACGTACATCCCAGCATCTATTAATTATAAAAGTTGACAGGGCGATCGACTAGGCATGAGTAGTGGAGCAGAACGAAATACTATTGATAAGTGACAAAAAAGAAAGTCCATAAAGTTTGGGTGCTGATTTTTCAATAGCAAAAAATAGGGAGGTGACAGAGCATGAGTTCAACAAGAAGTTCAGCCGTCAGTGAAAAGCATCGTTGAAGTTTAATTTGAATGGTAATCAAGCACAGTATCACGTTGTCACACCCCGAATCCGACTCACTAGGCCCAGTGCACTGACAAACGGCAACACACCAACCAAACCGAGGCCCAGTAGGCATGCAAGGCCTCAAAACATGTTCTAAAAAAATCAAAAAAATCTAACAGAAAAGCGAAAACTAAAAACAAGAATAGAGTTCAACACTAAAAGAACAAACTAAGTGTTTGCATAGTCAATACAAATTTATTCAAATAAAACCTAGGCCTAGCTTCCGTGGACACTGGATTAATGATCAAGCACTTCTTCATCACGAGCCCAGCTTCTTGCAAGACAATTTCATTGAAATTTACATCTGATTGCAGACTTCGGCCTTGGATTATTAGCATCAGTTCTATCCTTCAGAATGCCGCGGAGTGGCCTCACATGCATCTTATCCTTCCCCTGCTTTTAAGCTTGTCTCTTTGGCTATAAATTTGCATACACTATCTCTGTTTTTCCAGGGACGTGAGCTGCAGCATTGGATTATGATGGCTTTTCGTAGCGCGGGTTTTGTGTTTTAGGTTTATTGTTGTTTTTGTTTGTTTGGTGTGGTTTTTTCTGGGTGTTTGTAATTTGCTTTTGCTTTGGGTCTTATTTGTAATGTTGAACTCTTTGTAATTTTTCCCCTATATTAATAAAATCAGCTCTCTGAGCTCTTCCCTAAAAAAAATAAATAAATAAAACCTAGGCCACAACAACGAGACTTATTACATGCTAATAAAATCGGTGGTGACCCAACGATCCTTGCTAAGCTATCTGCCACTCACCTTTACTCCTGATTTAAAAAAATATCAACAATATTTATGAGCTTGACAGCCCAGTAAACACCCACTAAAAATATAAAGATCACTTATACAAAATCATAATTTATCAAATTGCAAAATCAATAAAACAAATTTATTTCACGTAAGCATAGATGTCAAAAATTTAAGTATATAGGTCTCCCAAACAACTATTGGCAAAACAAAATCACAAAATTCATATATTTACCCTTGGTGACCCGAGACAAAATTTATCAGAAGTCATATTTTTACCCTCGGTGATCTGAGCCAAAATTATCAAAGGCCGATATTCTTCACCGACGGCAAGCGATGGGAAACTATAGTTTCTAGATCAAAATATGTGTCGACACGGTCAGTGTTTAACCTCCAGTGACAGGGTTATTGCATAGTTAATTGGGGACTAGTTTCTATGTCAAAATACTTCCGATGGACAAAACAATAAACTAATCAGGCAAAATACAAGAAATTTACAGTAACGTGATCCCATTTTTGTCATATCAAAATAAACCAATTAATGTAATCAAAAATTAAATAAAATACCCAAAATCAGAAAATAGTTCATCTGAATTTAAATAAATAAAATAATCATAAATTAAATAATTATCTGATATTCAAAAATTAGAAATCCTGAATTTAATGAAATGAATTAAAAATTCTGATTCTAAATATAATAACTGAAATTCAAAAGTTAAACTATCTGAATTTAAACAAATGAATTAAAACTCAAGAATGATATGATCCAGGTTTTTAAATAAAGTACATAATAATTCAAAATTTAAATAAATCAACATTTAATAGTTTCAGAACTTTTAAACAGATATTAAACCTTTTGGATAAACCTAAACCAAAATATCATATCATTAATGTGATATTTAAATGAATTTTAAAATAAATCCGAAAACAATAACAAATAAATGATTTAAAATACCAATAAATAAAAACAGTACTCTTATAAAAAATCCCAAATATTCAAAAACTAGAGTGTACACATATAATCAGATTTATATGTGGGATACTTACCTGACATTCGCTAAATTTCCAAAAATCCAAATTGATTTCCACTCAACTTTCCACAAAAGAACCTATAGACATAAAAACAGTTCAGTAATCCTAACTTTACAAGTCATCTAGGATTTTTGGTTTTCAAGCATAACATACAGACACTCTATTAGGGAAGAGATACAGAACTAGTATGAACATATTCTTATAAAGGATCAAGAAATAAATATTATTGGATAACATAAGACCCCAATTAAAGCACTGCACCTCCTAACCCAAACAGCACAGTGCAACAAGAAGATAATTAACCTGCTAAAACATTACTAATTGACTCCTGAAGGATAATACATATATATACACACATAACAGCATCCATATATACATATGTACACAACACACACATACATATACACCACACACATCCATCAAAAGTAAATGTTGGGATTGCTAACACCATAAAAAGGAAAACTTTGGTTTGATTAAAAGTCCAATTCTCCACTGTCATCAGATCCGTACTATCACAATGGCATACATATCTAATGAAACATCAGTATATAACTTAAAGCACTTAATATGGCATCAACTTAGCCTCCATGTAATTAACCATAAAGAAAAAAATAAAATAAAATAAATAAAATGAAACTTGACCAGGCCGAAACATGGAGAAGTAATGCTTGCATGTATCCACTACACCATGCATGCAACCCAGGCAAGTTTAACATTCCAGTAACATGTTTTCAACACTAGTATTAAAAACTATAAAGCCGTATTTAACAGAGGAACTTAAAAGAACAGGAAGAACATACAGAGAACCTCTAACATGCAACCCAAACAACACCCCCCACACTACCCAACAAGACAACCCCAAGGCACAAAAAAAAAAAAAAACAGGCGATAGCCTAACCTTGAATTTGGAAGTTGCTTAGATCCTTGTTTGATAATCGTGACCACGGACAACCTCTCGATTCTTCCACCACAACGCTATAGAAATGATAGGGAGAAGACGGCGAAGTTATCATTTTATTTAAATTTAAAAGCTCGAGCAAGTGAGAGGTGGCCTAAAACGTGGGTGGATGGTTACTAAAAGGATAAGATAAATTTTAAAAGAAACTAATTAAATTTTAAAAACAAACAAAAAAAATCACAAAAATAATTAAATAAAAGTGGGGTCCCACACGTACGTTGTGCATGCTCTTCAGTAAATGAAAAAGAAGCACATGATCTAAACAATACTGAAGTATGGGAAGAATGAAATTACAGAAAATAGTATGTTATACATATACATATGACCACTAAAACAGTGCTATTCCTATGTTGACATTTATATATATATATATATATATATATATAAGTGGGTAAACTTTGACTAAATTGACGAAGTGTGACGGGTCTTCCCTGGCAGGTCCCTCAGCTAGCTATCTGCAAGTATGCCTGAGAAAGTAGAAGTCTTTAGCTGTCCAGAGTCGCATGGGACTTGGGCTTGCATAGGGAGAGAGGTCCCTTTGTCAGAGAGAGCGGTTATTGTTTTGAGGGGGCAAGGGATCAAAAATGTCAGGGTTCGGGTCTCGAGGAGTCAAAACATCCTCCATTGGTAATTGATCAGTATTATAATATTGAAAATGGGAAGCCCGAGAAGAGAAAGAGCCGCCCCTACCACGACTTTTCGCACCTACCAAGTACCTAAGGATGGAACACCTCAGGGAAGAGAAAGAGCACTCGCTCTCCTCAGCAGCTCACCAACTGGACACCAAATAGGAGCGGTGGCCAGCCCCGGCAATGAGCACGACTCACGCCCAGGGGAGACAAGCATCCAAGAACCAAACTCGTAATCCGGAGTAGAATTAACAGAATTAACCAAATCTTGGGGTTTATCAGCACTAGAATCCATCTCCATTCCCTCAACAACATCCTCGGTCCGAACCGGACCTACCGCCAATCCCCGTGAAATATGGAGAGGTGGAGAAGTCCGGTTCTCCCCGGTTGTTATTGCATGGGAACAAGAGTTGGTTCCGTGGCCGATAATCCCACTGTATAGCAAAAACGTAGGGCACCTTTTTGTAAAGAACCACAACGAACACCCGGTGAGTATCATCGCCAACCCAAAAACCCCGGCAAAGGGGTTTAGAGAGGTTGATTTCAATACACACCCTGGCAAATTTGGATCTAGTTAACTTTAAAGTATACTCATCAACCTTCTGAAGATTACCCAAGTGAGAAGTAATGGTGTCAAGAGATTCGCCATCCCACAGTTCAACTGGTAGGTTATGCAGCTGAACCCAAACAGCTGCTGTGGAGAGTTTAGCAAACGCTGGCTCAAAGAATGGCCTCCAAGGAGCTAGCCGTAAGGTTAATCCATTAAGGGTCCACGGCCCCTCAGTGAGAAGTCGTTGCATGTCTTCGAATGTGGCATAATGGATTAACAAAAACCCATTAGGAAGGTCTGAAATTTGAAGATCACGAACCATCGCCCATTTTTCCATCAGAAATTTCTTTACCTGGTCAAATGGCGGAGGTTTACCAAAGAGGGCATGCTGAAACTTTTGTTGAGCTCGGGAGAAGGAGTCTGCATCAAGCTTAACGAAGGAAGAAGAGGAATTTTTTAGCTTTTCGAGCAGCTGAGGGTTATGAAGTGGTGAAGGTTCAAAGGGTCGGGAGCCTTAAAAAGCTACTTGAGCCCAGGTTGAAGGAGGAGGATGAGAGGTTGGGGATGGGGAGTTTGTCCCCCACTCACCATAGCAAGGGGGGAGGAAGTTGAGAAACCAGCGGAGACAATACTGTTACAGCACATTCCAGGAGATATTGGTCTAATTTTCTTCACAGATGATTTACATGTATGATAAAGTCATCAATGGCTTCGCTGCAAGCTCACAAAGAATGAAGTTGATGAAATATCCCTTCTTGCTGTATTTTAGTATTATCATTTTTTTCCAATTGTCCCTATTCACTATCTTCTGCATTATCTTGTTATTGTTCTTCTTACTTTCTATCCATGTTTAGTGAGTCTCATGTCATACTTTCTAATTTCTTTTGTTGCAGTACTATTTTTTTAAAAAAAATAGGTAAATCAAATTCATTATAAAATGAAAAGATATTGATTGATGTCTCTGTATTTAAAAAAAAAATGGATAAACCACATTCATTAAAAAAATGAACAAGTACAGAAAAGGAAGCAACAACAGGAGCCGAGGCTCTACAAGATTACCACAAGGAGTGGAAAAACGAGAGAAAACACCATAGGCAAACACAGAGGAGAGAGAGACAACAACAAACCCGAAAGGAAAGGTAGATCCAATATGGGTACAATAAACCAGAAGACTAGATCTTCCCTGGAGGAGGAGGGTGCTCCGTAGGGGCAACAGGCACCGCGTCTCTGGAAGAAAAAAACTCCAGACTTCTCTTAACCTTTGCCATCGGATCCTCAAGCTTTACCCTCTTCAATTCCGGAGCTGGAGAAAATCACAAAAGTACCATATGCACAATCTTTAAAATCAAAGCAACAGTCGAAAGACAACTAGTAGGGAACATGTGAGCATTTTTTTCAATCCAAATGTTCCAATTGAAAAAATATAAACGGATAAAAACTACAAAATAAGCATTTTTTATTTCATTAATATTTACTGTTCATATTGATCTTGCACTTTATAAAAAAAAATACAAAATGACTAATTGATACAAGGATATAATGACAAAAAAAGAAAATTACATTAGAAAAACTTCTAATCCTTGAATGCTGACATTTTTTTTAATTTTTGAGAAAAAAAATGAATGAAACACATGTATTGAAAAAAAAATGAGAAAACAACCATGAACTTACAGACAATAGATAAATTCAAAAAGAGAATAATAACCGACATAATACTCTTATGTTATGCGACTAAAGATCATGACATGCTGAGAGAAAAAAAATGCAAAAATCCAAAGAAGATTGCCGTCTTGTACGCAAAAATTACCATATATATATATGTTTTGATGAATATCTAAGCACCTCAAAGAGCAAAATAATATGTTTTGAGAGCAGAGACTATTTGGAAATGATTAGCTTTTTTAAAAAGCCTAAAGGCTCCCTGGTACAACTCTATTGAACATCATACATATATTTAGGGTGTGGGATAACTGTACCACATAGTTCCCACTAAAAAAAAAAAAAAAAAAAAAAAAACTGTACCACATAGATAACAGCTGCTATTTTGTCTCTCCAAAGGCCATGAAATCAATTGCTTCAATGTTGTGTATTCTAAGAGAATCATCTAATTAATAACAGCTGCATATATGACAGGATAGAGATAATACTCCAAAATTTTGATTAAGAACTTCAAATTATTTAAGGACGCCATATACTCCGGTCCGAACCGAGAAAGGTGATCCATAATGCATAGAGAGAAACACAATCTGGAATTAAAAGAATTGATCCACTAGAAGAGATATAACCTACATATGTAATACATAATATGTATGTAGTATCTGATGCACAACCTGCCTTTTAATTTATTTAATTGATCTTTCGTTATTGTCTACCAGAGAACCGAGGATCACTAAGGATAGGGCAATGAACACTTTCTTTATTTGTAGAACAGCATTTCTTGTTCTTGATGAAGCAAACAATAATGAGCTACTGTTATATTAATTACAGCAAGTTAACAATCTAAAATTCAACATAGGATGTTACTTCATATAACAATAAGCAGAAGAAATTTCCTTTTTTTTTTCTACCAGAATCAATGGTCCAGACAATTTGATGAGCATTTACGAACATAAATGAAGGGGTGCCTAAAATGCTTAGCACAAAAGTCCAGCCCATCTAATTTCTTTGCATAGTCTTTGAGAAGAGCCCAGAAACGCTACATAGGATTTTTTTTTTTATGTATTTATTTATTTATTAATTTGTTCAAGAGGGCAGGTAAGATGATCTTATTTTGATTATCTCCAGAGGACCGGGAAGACTTGATAATTTTTAAACTCATCTTCTATCTCTTTGAAGGGATATCTAGTATAACGATCAATTTTCAGAAAAATTACTTTTATTCATCAAAGTGGAGCTCCCAAGAGGGCCCAATAGCCACTGTCACTCTAAATTACTCAACGACACTTTTACATCTTGGAGTTCCCTTGTTAAGTAGAACTCCTAGATGATAAGATTAAATGAATCTTATTCATGCGGTGTGTTCTATGTTATCCTCCTAGAAAGTCTACTATATCTCCATGGACGACAGACTGATTCTGCTTAGGTCAATGCTAACTTCTATCTAAACATACTAGATGGTGATCTTCGTTCTGCCTGCATGGTCATTGAAAGCATTGATAGGATCCGTAGGGCTTTATCTGGAGTGGAAAGATCTCAAATGCCCAAAATGTCGACTAGTTACCAGGCAGCACATCTACAAATCTCGAGCGCAGGGATGGGCATATTTAAATTCCACTATTTAAATAAGCTCTCCTTGATAAATGGTGTGGAAGCTCTCCATGGGACAACCTTGGGACAACCATGTTCGAAATACAACGAAAACAAAAAACTAGTGTCGAGCATGACAATGAAACAAAAGACAAGAAGATCTTAGTCCACAACAAATGGAGTTTATTAACTTCTTACCCAAGTGGTCTATTGTAGATGAGCTCAATCATGCGTGAGGCACATTTCCTGAGCGCGAGAGTGAGTTGCATGACGGATCGTGCCCCAAATGGGCCCATGGTGCATGGGCCCCGCCTCCCACTTGCTCTCGCCCGAGGCTTGCACGCCTCGACTTTCTTAGTGGCTCAGCCACTCATCTTGGCATAGACGCAGACTTGTTCAACGACCCCGCTAAGATGTCCACCACCCAAATCCTACTCCTGATCTGAAGGAGAAAGAGAACAACTTAATGAGCTTGGGAGTCCAATAAACAACCAATAAAAATATCAGGATCACAAAAAGTTCAATAATTTTTAAAAAACATACAAAGTGAAACATAATGAAAAAATATCAAAATGAAACCCAGAAATCAGAAATAATTCAAAACATATTTAATTACCAAAATAACGAGCATATAAGTCCCCAAACAACTAATGCCAAAACAAAATATCAGAATTCATTTTATTAAACTTGGTGACCTAAGTAAGATTTCAGAGCTCCTATGTTTACCCTCGGTAACCCGAGCTAGAATATCAAAAGCCGTTATTCTTCACCGACGGAATGGTGCGAAACTATAGTTTCTATGTTAGAAGTACGTGTCGACACGGTCGGTGTTTAACCCCCAGTGACAAGGTTATTGCACAGTTAATTAAGGACTACGAGTTTCTATGGCAAAAATATGTCAGGTCGAAAATGATCATCAACGCAATATACTGAAATTCAGTGATCCCGTTTTCTAACAAAAATAATTCCAATTATATCAACAATAACACATTTAGTAAAACAATAATTAAATAGCCAATATATGACAATATCAATTAATCTAAATAATCAATAATGTCTACGTAAATAAAAAATATAATATATATATATATATATATATATATATATATATGATTTCTGAAACAATTCCACATTCAACAATAGGTTTCTATCTTTTCTTTTAATAATTTGATAAAAAAAATAAAACAAAATAAACAAATGACAACCAAATGAAAAGCTCATGTCAGGTTATATATATATATATATATATATAATAAAATAAACAAATGACAACCAAATGAATAGCTCATGTTATATATATATATATATATATATAAAATATGTACTATACTAAAATATCATAAATTAAATAACATCAACATATTTGGAAGTAATCATCAATAGAAAAAATATCAATAATCAAATAAATAATTTGTGAATAGTATAGGAATAATTTTTTTAAAACAGTAAATTCCAAATTAATTAAATTGGAAATTAAAAATTTGCATATCCATATATATACAGATTTATATGTGGTTTACTTACCTGTCTAACAGCAAAAACTAAATGTACCATGAAATTAGGCTTCCACGGAATACCCTCTATTTGAGAACACATTCCAAATATATCAATAGCAATGATTTACACAAGCCTAAAAGTTATATCAAAATAACTTACCTCATTAAAATACTACCTTCTCCAAACTAACTCATGCAGACAATTATAACAAGGTTAAGCTAGGAAGCTTTGGCATGAGTATTAAAATCTCTAATACTAATTTAATAGGTTTAAGAATCCACAAATAAACAACATAATCACACAGGGATATACTGTGAATCAATTTCCTACACTATGAAACTTAAGCAAATACGGTATCTAAAATAATTAATCAATTATAATATATATATATATATATATATAAGTGGACTGCAAAACCTAAACTAATTGGGTTCCATCCATCAAACATATATATATATATATATATATATATATATAACACATATCTGTAAAAAAAATAAAATAAAGTAAAATAAAAAAATGAACACGTTTTGCATTAAAAGTAATGCCATGATTACCTTCCACTCAATAGCAACTCTAATGGCTATTTAACTAAATTTTCCCAAGACAACTGACCCAAGCCAAAATCACCAGATAACATAATGAAAAATCAACGTAATCAACACAGATAATTAATAAGCATCTAATAGAAATCCTATCACCATCAACTAGGATAAACATTAAATCTGATCTCTACACAGAAAAGACTAACCCAACAATCATAATATCAAACACCAACAGATCAAATTCCAAAAGAGAACAGTGAGACGTTTTGAGAATAGATCCAAAGAAGAAAACGCTTACCTCAACAATAACAGTGCAACAAAGCGCCTAACGGTGAGAGAAATTCTCCGTCCTCGCTGACGACACCACACACCAAAAAGGGAGAAGAGAAAAGAGGCTAGATCTCTCCCTCTTTCTTAAGCCAATTAACTTTTATTTTAATTCAAGTCAATTACTCATAAAGAAAACAAGGATAATTTAGCGAGGTCTCATCACTGTGCTCCACCAGTCACCGTGCATCGGTGCTCATGACGTTCGTTACATTGTGGACATATATATTTAATAATACACCAAAATAAATATAATTTTGTGTGACATGATAAAAATAACACAAATGATATAATAGTTAATTCATCGTGACATTATCAAAAATTAATTTATGAGAAAACTTGTACATTTCACAATATATTTAATAGTCACTAAAAACAATTGTGCAAATGATAAATGCGTCACAAAAACATAATTGTTTGTGGCATTATAAAAATATCACGAATAATATGATAATTGTGATAATATAAAAAATTAATTGCTGACATATTTTTTTAACAACTATACATGTCACAAAAAAATTATTTTCTAGGGACATTTATATTTTGTCATATTTGATTAAATGACAAATGCATTTAGTGATGAAAAAAGTTTTTAATACTAACAATTTGTTATCATCACCAAAATAGCCTTTCGCCACTAACTATTAAACTTATTAAGAACATATAGTTGCATTCAATATTTTTTTATGACACTATCTTATTACATTATGTGACAAGTATTTTGTCACTTATTATGTGACAATCAAAAGAACGTCACAAAATTTCAAGATTTTACCTCATATTTAGTGACACTTAATAGTATTTTGTGACAAATTGTCATAACTGTTTGTGACGGAAATAAATATCACAGATAATTATAAAAATTTGTGACATACCACAAGTTTATCACATAAAAGTTATCATTGCATAACAAACACTTGAAACGTTACCTTAACCCTTAAGCGACAGGCCAGGGCAAAGGCGACAACACGCGGTGACAACAAAAAAACGACATGAAATTTTATTAGTGACACAAATATGTTATTTTGTAACAATATTGTGAGTGTCAATAATTGTCAAATTTGTTGTAGTGCAAACAGGGATCTACAACGGAAGAAACGAAAAGAGGTAAGGCTAGGGTTTTGAAAACTGAAAAAAAAAATAGAATATAAAAGAGTTTCCTTTTTTAATTAACATAACTGCTAAGCATACAGAAATTAAAAGAATTCAATCTTTTGGATGGGGCCCACAATTTGTCTACCTTTCAACAAGGTATCATCTTAGTGATTAAGGACAGTAAAAATACCTCCTTCTAATACAATAGTTGGCTAGATGGTTGTATGCCTAAGGACATTCGGCTTGATTTATTCAGTGGCTAGCTAGATCCTGATATCACTATTTATGGATTTCATGTTTTGTCAACTTCCTCTATCTGTAACAGACTGGCAAATCTACATACAATATTACCTAGCCCAATGGCTGAGAATTTGGACAAAAAGAGGTGGTGATTGGAAAAATGTTTGACATTTATAATCAAATCTTTCTATTGGATCCTCAATACAGAGGGTTTAGATGCTTTTTGTCCTAGTTCTTATGGAAAGGAGTATGTCTACGTAAAATTATCATCTTTAACTAGCTAACATAGGATAATAAAGTCGCAACTTTGGCCAATCTTACTAAGCATGGTCACAACTTCATTTGTTAGAACATTTAGTTGGAATGAAATAACCACATTTTTCCCCTAATACATTGTTTGTCCTGTCATTAATCATCAAAAAGCCAAGATGAAAGAGTTGGCCTCGGTAATCAAGCGAAGTCTCAACTTCATTGGGTCTTCCAAATATTGATAATCATACCCTTAGTCTTTATAGTTGGAGTCTTGCTATACTATGATCTGACCCATACACGGACGGAGTATAGGGCCACGCTAATTTTACCCGGATGAAGACACCGAAGCTATATAACCCCCTAGGAGAGAATTGTTGCCCCCTCTTTTATCAATGTTGTAGTGTCTTTATGTAGTTATAGTGTCCTCTTTCCAATTTTGGTAGACTCAGTGTAATTTCATTTGTAACTGTTTCGTAATCCTATTTTCTTTTCCCATCATTTATTCTCTCCATAAAGTGTGGCTCACCCGCTTTATCTATATACACACATAGAGATGCATGTAAATTGCTTTATAACAGATAAATGTGAAGTGTTATGTTCTAGTTTTGAGGGATTTAAACCCAATTATATTACTTGTTGAGAAATAGAACAGCGATTTAAAGAAAAAATCAAAAGCAATCACACAAAAAAGGCATGAGATTTAACGAGGTTCGGCAGAGTATACCTACGTCCTCGGGAGCAGAGCGGCTGTCGATTCTCTTATTAGAAAATTAATTAGGCTTACATATTACATGAATATATATATAAACCCTACCCGGTACAATTTATCAAAATACCTTTGTACCGTACCGCTTGCGCGTTGCACCCGCACCCGCACCCCCAACCCATCTCGGCACTTTCCCCCAATGGACAGATGCTGTCGCTCCGCTCCAACATCTGCCCGTTCAGCATGTGTATGAGCCATATACAACATTACTTATAAGAGAATACATGCAAATTCTCCATTTCTATAGAGGTGTATATCTATGTGATTTTTGGGACAAAGTTGATAAACCACATTTATTAGAAGAAAAAAATAATAAAGTACATCTACTAAGAGGGGCATAAAGGAAGTATAAAAAAGTCCACTAATCTTGGAGCAAACAAAACTAAAGAGAAAAAAAGAATCTATGAGACATTTTTCTAACCACTATCAATTTTTTTCCATACTTATCCAAATAATAGCTAATAACTTCAAAATCCTATTTAAGCCTATATCCCATTTTTTTTAGAACTTTAACAAATTTATAGCTTTTATATCATTAAATTTGTCAAACATTAAACCTGCATGCATCTATGGGCACAATGCTTAAACCACTTGAACATGCAAAACTCCAACGGCCTGGTTCAAGCATTAATGGGATATAATAATAACTGTGGCATGAAGGAGGGCCCAAAATATATCAAGCATTCAGATTGAGGAGAATTACAGCTAAGAATATGAAGGTGATTCCATATAAGCTCTAGGCTAGCAGCCCACAAACCTTCCATTGTATCAGTCAAGATAGATCTTTTAAGATGGTTGATGAAGGCCTGCGAAAAGCCAGACTTTACCTTCTTTTATTGTTATTATTGTTTTTGTTAGAATGATAGTATATATATTTACATACATTGTGTATACTCTTTATGTACATACTCTAAATGTACACCACTTTTATATATTTATATGGCTTGCTTTGCCATAATGAAGACATATTTCTCTCATATTATCTATCATGGTATCAGACGTCAGGCGACCTCGCTGCATTCCCTCCAAACTTCAATCCGGATTGCCGTCTCTTCTTCATTATTGACGAGAAAAGCCCTCCTGTCCACTTTGTACAATCCGGCATAGCGTCTTTCAAGCCAAATCTTCTTTGCTTGTCCAAGCTACGGCAACTTCCCGTACCTTTCGTTGTCTCTTCTTCACTTGTCCAAGCTCCAATGAGAGAAACCATCCTACTCTCACAGCGGCCCGAGAGAGCAGCATTGCACCAAGGCTCCGTCATTTGCCCTAAACCTTGTTGACTTCATCAGCTTGCCAATGTCATAGGTCTCGATCGCCACCATCTCCAGCGTCCACCAGATCTGACAATCACCAGGTGACGCTACACCAAGTGTGATCAGCATCACCGTTACGATCATCGCCAGGTGGAGCTGCACCCAGGTGGGATCGTCACCACTGTTCAACTCACCACCAACCGGAGCCAACCACCACCACCATTTATTCCATCTGACCAAATTCACAAAACCCTCAAAACCTTGGATCACGAGGTTAAAGTAATCATTATTATATTCTTTGTAACAGTGATAGAGATTGAAAAACAAAAATGACCTCCTCTTCATCTTCTCCAAATTTCCTTGCTCCCGTGGATGACAAAATCAATTTCTCCAATTACAAAAAATGGTTTACTACCGTTCGTATTATCTTACTTGGCTTGGAGCTGCTTGACCATGTTGATGGTACTTCTTCCAAGCCTTCTAAGCCGTACCCATCATGGACTCTAGCTGATCATTGTACCATGGCACTTATTTGTCAATCTTATAAGGTTGATATTCGTATGGAGATTGGACATCTTCCCGCTGCTCGTGTGATGTGGGAACACTTGACTTATATGTTTGAGCATTTTAGCTCTGCTCGACCGTATACCATTTTGCAGGATATTACTCATGAATAGCAACATGAGCGCTCCATCAGGGAGCATGTCACCAAGTTGCATTCTTTGTGGAGGCAAATTGATCCTTCGGAGGTGTCTACCTGCTTGACATTCAAATGTTGCAAAATTCGCACTCAGTCTTGCCAAACATAGCTCACTTTTGAGTTCTTGATGTGTCTTCATCCTGACTTTGAAATTGTTCGCAATCAGTTACTTAATCGTGACCCTCTGTCTTCCTTCATTTGATGATGTTGTTCGCAGTGTCATTGCTGAGGAAATTCATACCTCTCACCAAACTTTCCGGTCCTTTGTTCTCTGATCCAACCAAGTATCATTAGGTAGTAGGCGCCTTACAATATATCGCTCTTACTCACCATGATCTCTCTTTCTCAGTCAATAAGGTGTGCCAATTCATACATCAACCAACAAAGACCCATTGGTATGCGTAAAGCGAATCCTTCAATATCTCAAGGGGACCTCTGGCCATGGTTTATTTTTCAAGCATGGTTCTACCGACCATCTTCAGGCATTCTATGATGAGGATTGTGCTGGTTGTCCTGATGATCGCAAGTCCACAAGAGGCTTAGCAATTTTCTTAGGAAATAACCTTATCTCATGGAGTTCTCATAAGCAACGAACAGTCTCCCGATCTTAAACCGAAGCAGAATACAAGGCGCTTGCAAATACCTCTTCTGAGCTCATGTGGTTCTAGTCCCTTTTCTTCAACATTGGCCTAGCTCTCTCGTCTCCTCCAATCCTTTGGGGTGTTAACCTTGGTGCCACACTGCCACCTACCTCTCTGCAAACCCTATATTCCATGCTCGAACGAAACATGTTGAGATTAATTTTCACTTTGTTCATAACAAGGTAGCTCGTCGCGACCTTCAAGTTCAATTCATCACCACTCAAGATCAACTTGTGGATAACTAAACTGTTAGCCAAGTCTCTGTTTGAGTCTCTTCGGTCCAAGCTACGAGTCGCTTCCCGACTTTAGCTTGTGGTGACGTATTAGAGAATATCCATCGCATATTCCATATCTCCCAAATATATAAATAATATTATAGAATATCCATAACATCTTCCATATCTCCCAAATATATATATGATATTTTACAATTGGCATATGATCCCTTAGATTGATAATTTCTTTATATAATGGTGGCTATATTTACATACGTGTACATCTTTATATACGTGTAATTTTATGGAGATTAATATAGAGAATTTTATTTGTTTTAGTAACGGGGAGCCATGATATGTGCTCATTGCAAAAGACCTTATTCACCATGTTTCGGATTTGGACGTACATCCTTCACATGGGACAAATATATCTTACCACTAAACTATACTATGATTGGCAATAATCAAGCTCCTTACCACTAGACTATGCTATGCTAGTGCTTGCAATAATCAATCTCCTTAAAACTGGAATAAATACTCTCAAGCTCCTTATATAGTGGACAGAAAAGGTATATATTGTTAGAATTGGAAGATAGGAAGAAGAGACAGAGTTCTCACAGAGATACCAAGGTTACTAAGAAGCAAGATACACTATATTGAAGCTAATAGAAACATAAAGCAAAGATTCAAATATAAAGACTCTTAAGTTGACTCAGTCCCTGACACAGCACACAAACATTAAAAGAAAGACAAAAGACAAAAGATAAAAAACATAAAGTTAACATCCAACCGCAACCCAACAATTCTTGAGTTGTCCAATCGAATTCCAGCAGGATCTTTGACAAGTAAACGGTCAGCTCTTCAGAGGTATAGAGTAACTATTCTAACATGCTTTCCTTACTCTAAACCTCTGACATGCAGTTCATCTCTAAACTGTTCGAATTTGTAATTGGGTAATCCTTTTGTGAAGACATCCGCCACTTGGTCGTGAGTGCTGCAGTGAACAATGCTAATAACTTCATCTTTTATCAGATCATGAATGAAGTGGTATCAGGTGTCGATATACTTTGTTCGACTATGATGAGTAGGATTTCGAGCTATGGAGATGGCCGAACTGTTATCACATCTGATGATTATAGGGAGCTCCTGCTTCTCATTCATGTCTGCCAAGAGGCGACGCAACCAAACAGCTTCACAGGCAGCGGATGTAATTGATATGTATTCAGCCTCAGTGCTCAATAGTGCAGTTACCAGTTGTTTCATTGAACACCAAGCTACCGCCCCTGAACCAAGAGAAAAAACCCATCCTGTTGTGCTCCGTCGATCGTCCGACGAGCCTCCCCAATCACTGTCGAAGTATCCAAAGAGAACGAACTCTTCATTCTTTGTATAATGGATTCCATATCCAGTGGTGCCACTGACATATCTCAGAATTCTCTTCACTGCTTCATAATGATGCTTCGTTGGTGTTTGCATGAAACGAGCTACAACTGAAACAACATGTATTATGTCCGGATGAGTGTGAGTTAAGTAAAGGAGATTCCCAACGATCTTCCTGTACTTGGATCCATCTATTTTCCCTGAACTGTCTTCAGAGTGCAGCTTCTCATTGAGATTTATTGGGCTAGCGATGGGATTACAATGTAACATCCCAGTTTTGCTCAGAATATCCTCTGCATATTTTCGTTGTGAAATGAACAATATATCCTTGCATTGTAGCACCTCTAACCCAAGAAAGTATTTCAATTGTCAAAAGTCTGACATCTCAAACTCCTTCATCATATTCTCTTTGAATTGCACCAGCATTTCTTCAGAACTGCTCATATATATTATATCGTCCATGTATAGGCACAGCAGCAGGATTTCAGTGTCAGTCTTGACTCTTCTATAGCATGTTGGTTCATTAGCACTCCTTACGAACCCCAGTTGATAGAAATGAGAGTCTATTCGACTGTACCAGGTTTGTGGAGCCTGCCGGAGGCCGTAAAGAGCTTTGTTTAGCATGTAAACTTTCTCCTCTTATCCTCCAATGATGAACCCCTCTGGTTGCTTCACGAAGACCTCTTCCTTTAGCTCCCCATTAAGAAACGCAGTCTTAACGTCAAGTTGGTGAATATTCCACCCCCTTTGAACACCTACAGCGAGGAACAAACGCACAGTCTTAATTCTAGCGTCTGGGGAGAAGATCTCATCGAAATCCACTCCTTCTATCTGACTGTATCCCTTTGTGATGATTCTTTCTTTATTTCGCAGCATGGTTCCGTCTGGATTAAATTTGGATTTGAACACCCATTTTAATCCAATGGCCTTCTTCCCCTCAGGTAAAGTTGACAGCTCCCAAGTGTTGTTCCGAGAGATCACCTCCATTTCTTCTTTTCATAGCGATGAGCCGCCTTCATTCTTTTACAGAGATCATCAAAGCGAAGTTGGATCCGCAGTATTAAAGGCGAAAGAGCAAGTATCATATATCTAAGTTAGGTTTCTATACCTTGCTCGGGAGGGATTGTCATCTTCGACATACTCCGAGAGACCATCGGTGAAGATGTGTTCAAATCTTGAGACGACATCATCCGTTCATCAGTTTAATCGTGTGGTGGAGGATTTATAAACTGATCAGTGGGATGCACATCATCCACGATGTCAACGGGCACATAGTTCATTGCATTAGGGACAATATTCTTCTACCAATCCCAGCATTTTTCTTGAAGAATTTCACGTCCCCTCTCGACTTGGACACGCCTCGTGAATGGGTCGAGGATCTTATAGGCCTTTAGTGTCTCACGAGTAGCTAATGAAAACCCCGAGTGGTCTTTGAGTCAAATTTCTTTCTTTGTCTGTGATTCAACTAAATAGTGAGTTAAACAACCGAAAACTCTGAAGTTGTTCACGGGTTGGCTTAGATCCGATCAATGTTTCATAGGGTGTTATATCATCAAGAGCTACCAGTCGGAGCTCGATTAAGAATGTAAAACACCGTGCATACTGCTTCGGCCCAGAATTTCGTCGGCATGGATGTCTCCTTCATCATTGTGCGTGCCATCTCGATTCTGATCCCGGCTTCCGTCTGCGACTCTGTTTTGCTGTGGAGATCGTGGAGCGGTGAGCTGTTGCCGGATCCCTGTTAGTTCACAGAATAATTTGACCTCCTTGGACGTGAATTCGCCACTGCGATCGGTGCAGAGATTCTTCAGTGGCAATGATAGCTGTTTTTTGACCAAGAGTTTGAAGAGCTTGAATTTCTCCAGCGTATCAGATTTCCTCTGAAGGAAATAGACCCAGCTGTAGCGTGAGTGGTCATCCGTTAGTAAGAAGAAGTAACAATTTCCACCGAGAGAGGCAGTTTGCATCAGGCCTACTAGGTCGCCATGAATTAACTCCAACGAGTACTCGTTGATCTCCTCGCATGGCCGGTGGGAAAAGGAATATGCGAGCTTGTTTTCCCAACAGAGCATGATTCACATGGTTTAATAGCTTAAGATGACCAAGCAAGCCAACAACCATCCGCTTTTCTCCCAACAATTGTAGATTCTTCTGGTTCAGGTGGCGGTATCGCTTGTGCCAAAGATCAAATATCACAGCTTCATTTCGTGCAATATTTGCTGCTCCAACGTCATCAGCTTCAAGAGGAAACAAATGATGAGAAGTCATGCATACTGCAATCTTGGCTTTAGTCTTGCATCCTTAATAACACACTTCTCTTCGAGAGAACTCAACAGGTAACCAGAGCTCATCACCGACCAATCGCTCAACAAGTTGTGCGCTAGATGAGGCACATACTGCACGTCAGTTAGTGTGTTTGTTCTTCCACAGTCGGAGCGAAGAACAATAGAGCTAATCCTGCCAACTTGCAAGATGTTTCCGTCTCCTAGCCTGATGGTTTGATTTGACACTTCCTCCAAGTTTTGAAATATCATTCTATTTCCTGACATATGATTTGAGCATCCTGAGTCAATGAGCCACATATCTCCTCTTTCATTCGTATCTTCACTGGATGCCATGAACAGTAGTCCTTTATCAGCCTCCTTGGTGTCTTTAGTGTCTTCAGCTAGGTTTGCTTCCTTGTTCTTGTAACGACACTGAGATTTTATTTGCCCGTATCTCTTGCACCCAAAGCATTGTATTCCCTTGTGATGCTTATCTCCTTCAGTCACACGAGGTTGGTCTGAGTGCCATCCTCGTCCACAGCCTCTTTCTCTGTGAAACCCTCAGCCTCGACCTCTACCTCCACGGCCACCATGCTCACGAAATAAGGCTCCCTTTGACAAACGACTGCCCTCTCCTCCATGTGATCCTGCTCTATATCTAGTCTGCCTTCGTGACCTCTGAGAGATCCACTGAGTTCTTCAATGGTGAGAGAACTCAGATCCTCCCGACTCAATGATAGACAACACTACATGGTCGAATCTGGGGTTAGACTCCCGAGAATCTTCCCTAACAACGTGCTGGATAGCCTAGCCTCCTCTCCTGTGGCTCGAATGTGATACACTCACGCTAGCACCCTGCTAATGTAGTCCTGTATCTTTTCCCCGTTCTTCATGTGCGTATTCTCGAAGTCCTGTCGATGAGAATGAAGCTGAGCTGCTGCATTCTTGGTGCAACCTTGATATTCTCCTTTCAAGATATCCCAAGCCTTCTTCGCGTTCCTCGTCTGTGAGATTCGAATGAGAACCTTGGCATCAAGCGCTTGCTGTATTAGACATAGAGCCTTTGCATTTCTCTTGACATTCTCCGTTTCTCTTGTGCTCATCTTCTTCATCTTCTTTGTATCATTTCTCAACCATTCCCCCATAGATCACAAGAGAGAAGGATCATCTCCATCTTTAGGTCTCACGTGTTGTAACCATCTCCATTAAAAGGGAGGGACATTAACCTCGAGAAGATCCGATGCCACTCCCATTCGCAGACCATCCTTCTTCAAGGTTGAACTATAGAATTGTCTCTCGATACCATCTGTTAGAATTAGAAGATAGGGAAGAAGAGATAGAGTTCTCACAGAGATACTAAGGTTACTGAAAAAGCAAGATACACTATATTGAAGCTAATAGATACATAAAAGCAAAGATTCAAATATAAAAGACTTCTAAAGTTGACTCAGTCCCTGACACAGCACACTAAACATTAAAAAGAAAGACAAAAGATAAAAGATAGAAAGCATAAAGTTAACATCCAATGGTAGCCCAGCAATTCTTGAGTTATCCAATCGAATTCTAGCAGGATCTTTGACAAGTAAACGGTCAGCTCTTCAGAGGTATAGAGTAACCATTCTAACATATATGTGTAATGGAAAAATAACCAAGCCACGTATGACGCGTGCCGATGATGGCTCCGTAGCCAATCAATGCGGGGTAAGCCATGGTGGTGTGAACTGGTTGGCACGTGACTTTTTTTTTCAGATGGGGTCGGGTCCCCTTATGTACATAGCGCCGTCCCCACTGAGTGTGTGTTCACCTATAAAGTCAAAAAATAAAAATAAAGGAAAAAGGCAATTGTTTGAAGAGCATGCAATTCAAAAAGGATCCGAGAAGAAGCATTATTGGCCGGAACTAGTACTACTGCAGTCAGTGGTAGGGAAGATTGCTAGAGCGTCAAACTCACGAATTAATAAATAAATCGGAGAGAGATGTAGATTTCTCTAATGGTTCTGCTAGGTTGGAAATGTTCCAGAACAGGGATCAATAGCTTTTCATCCATTGATCACGTCCTAATCTGAGACCAACTGACCACCCATCCACCAGTCAACCTTATTCCTCCAATTCGGTGCCTGCGAGACGTGCAAGCAAGCTGAAAGGATGGATCTAGAATCACCGACGCGTGTCAACTGCTGATCACGTGGCAGGGTGGAGTGGCTGACTTAGCGCTAAGGATAACGTTTACCACGACCCGACAGCACACGCGCATAACATCCTCATTCCAATCAAAAAAACAGAAGTGGAAGTGGAATAGATGTTGGATGCCGCTTGGGATACTTTGCATGCTTTTCTGGGTTTTGATTACTTGGTGCAGGGGCATGTCACATGTCAGATAAGCCAATATTAATCGGATGAATAACAATAATATGCATGCTTGTGTTTGAGCTGGATGCATGCCAAGTGCCAACTATCAAACATGGCCTTCCGTCGTCCCATGAGAATTCATTCCACTCTTCTCTCCATGATAGGCGCCGATTCCGGTGTTTGACGATGGGAACCGTGTGGGACGATAATTCTTCCAAACCTGCCCGCCTAATTTCTGGAAGCTCCTAGGAAAATACATTTTTGGCTGTTGCCAGTATTGGTCAGATTAACCATGCACACAGACTTGTTCAAAAATTTCTAATTGACCGGCCGAGTATTCTCCACCCACCACCACCACCACCACCACCACCACCGACAAAACAATAACAATTTTGACACTGATCATCACAAATAAATATCAACGACATGTAGAAATGGTAAATAGTTGTCTCACCCCAACCGGTCAGAATTCAGGTGTAAATAAATTAAATTGGGTTGGTGGTATAGAACCAACCCATCCACCCTTATTCCATACCGCGGATTGGGCGTTGGTGGGAACGAATTAAAAAGAAAAAGAGTTCCAAATGACTGCCGCCCAAAGGAAAGAAAGAAAGAAAAAATTCTCCCGGTTCCATCCCGTACGCTTAATAAATTATAACAATCCTTAGCATAAAAAATAAACGGCGTGTTGTCGAAGAATGATATTTGGATAAGGTTGTCTGTTTTTTTTTTTTAATCGTTTAATTGGGAATTAGTTACCGCTGGACTATGTAAATTCTAGTCTTTGTTGTGAACTCTCCACACGTCTTCTTAGATCTCATCTCAACCTCCCCAACTTCCCTATCGCTTCGCTTTTATCTTTCTCATCCTCTCTTTGTGCATTTATCTCTAGATTGGGTGTATATATACATACACACATATATGCGTCTCTCTTCAAACAAACTCAAATTAAACAACACTTTCCAGTTATCCTTAATTTATTTCTTCTTCTCCTCCTCAATTTCCATCCATATACACACACACACATATATATATATATATGTATGGTGGATTTACAGCGGAAATCAAGGAAGATGGCAACGCCGGAAATATCAGCTAGATCAGCCAGATTGCCGTCGGACAAGTCCCACCTCTCCGTCCCTTCCTCATCACCCGTAGAAGACGCATCCGCAACCGCCGCTTATGAGCTCTACCTCCGCCTCCCAGAGCTCGCCAGCCTCTGGAACGCCAAAGCTTTCCCGGAATGGAGAAACGAGACCATCTTAAAAACCAGCTTTGCAGGCCCTTGAAATCACGTTCCGGTTCATCTCCATGGGTCTTTCAGACCCGAGGCCTTATTCCAACCACGGTGAATGGAAGCGGAGGCTCGAGGTCCCCTCGCCATGCACGAAGTGGAGCTCATCGCCCCTCATCTGCGAGGATGAGGGAGGAGGGGTGGTAGTGGCGCGCCGATCGTGGAACTCAGGTCGCCATCCGGTGTGCTGACAAGAGATAGGAGCTCCCAGGAGGTCTGGCGGGTCCCCGGAGCAAGCCCAGTGGTAAGCCGAACCAGCGAGGCAAGCTTACTACCAAGGCTTGCAACGTGGGAGAAATCCGAGGGCATTGCTTCCAGGATACTATTAAACATCGAGTGCCAGATGCATCGTTGCCCGTTCACGCTGGGGCTGGGTGAACCAAATCTCGCCGGCAAGCCCAATCTCGAGTACGATCTCGTTGTAAGGCCGTCTGATCTTCACTCCGTCAAGAAACCCTCATCACCACCATCAATCAGGAACTTGGAGAATGAGACGCTATTCACCATCCACCAGATCCTCGAATCATGGTTGTTCGTTGCTCGGGAGCTTCTGAAGAGGATCGTTGTTAGATTAGATGGGAAGGAGTGGGAGAAAGCCGCAGTGATTGCTGGATCCTTGAGCAAATATGGAAGCTGCTATCGCGAGTTGAGGATCTGCATCTGTTGATGGATCCTGATGATTTCCTCCATCTGAAAAACCAACTAGCTATTCAGGCAACACCGGGATCATCCGAGGGCTCTCTGCTTTTCAGATCAGCGGCCCTGCTGGAGGCTCACGCGATTGTCAAATGATCTGAAAAGAGGTGCCGTTCATTTTTGTAGAGAGGTGGATCCCAAGGAGGTCCCAGGGTCCAGGACGCGAGCCATGATTCTGTTTCACAAAGCAGAGCAGGGATGATGGCACTGTCTCAAGGGTCCATTGCTGCAGGCTTTCCAGGCGATCGAGGGGGCCATGAAGAGCTTCTTCTTTGCCTATCGTCAGTTAACCGTGACGGTGATGGGAAGCCTAGAGGCTACCGGTGAGTCGCTAGCGCATAGGTTTCTAGAGCCGCCCTACTTTCCAAGTTTTGGACGCGGCTAAGACGTTTCTCGGAGAGTTCTGGCGGAGAGAACGCGGTGGTGCAGTGGTGCTGCTGCTGCTGCCTTCACGGTCAACACATCTGCATCAGCGAACAAATGAACGGTGGTCCCACACACCGACTGTTTCTGCATTTAGGATTTGTACGCGTAAGAATAGAATAGGCAATGCCCTACAAACTATAAACTGCCTGATTATTTTTGTTTGCTCATTATTTATTGATAATATAATATGATTTTTCTTGTATAAAATAGTATTTTTTAATAATAAAAGTGATAAATCATTATTTTTATTAACATTATATATAAAAACAGGGGAAAAATAAAGAAATACATAAAGAAAGAACAGCAGTCTTTTACCGGAGTGAGTAGAGAAGATCTAACAAGGCAACAAAAAGAATAGGAAAGCTAGAACGGCAAATACAAACAACTAGTAGCAAAAGTCATCCCAAACTAAAAAATGGTATTCTTAAATATATGACTTATATTTATTTTCTAGAATTCTTGTAAAAGTATTTTGGGGAGTCTTTCATTTAGAAAAGACACATGCACATCAAAATAAATTGCATGTACATTATTAAATTAAGGTCTAAACCATAGTTTGCTGCTATAGGATAGAAAGTAATGCGGTAGGGGTAAAAACTAGGGTTTGATTGGTACTATGCATTCCGTAACAGAAATCTCTAAAAATATTTAGTATTTATAATATATATATATATATATAATAAAGTAGATAAATTCAAAATTTATTATAAAAAAAGAGTGGACACAAAACATATAGAAAAAAATACAAAAAAAATATAGATATTACCCAAGGAACATTGAGACCTATCCTCGACCTTTTTGATCTCTCCCGAGAAAGACACCTTACATGACCGAGAATTTGGTCCATAAACCCGATATACATACCATCGAAAAATTATCCTTAAGATGGCAAAAATCCACCAGTCAAGACAAAAACTCCATAGCGTGAATCAAAGCATCCTAACAAAATAGAACTATTCAACCAATAACGATACCTTTAGATAAAATGAAATATTGCCTCTATTTCAGTAGAAACTATAAGAGTACAAAAGAAATGTTACCTCTAGAAATGAGAGAGTCTCCTCCTAAAGTGAGAGAATATTAATTTTATGAAATTTATTTATGAAAAGAATATAAAGTTTCCTAATGATATAATTAACATGAAAATTGAAACAAAACTCCACCTCAAATTCATTTTTGTTTTGTTTTTTTGTTATAAATGTGGATGAACCACTAATATACTCCTCCGTATACATCGTGAATAATAGAATTTCAGCATCACCAAAGGAATGTTGGTTATTTTACATAATTTAATAAAAATTAGTTATCTTTTCAAAATTACCCTAATTTATATCTTGACATTTCTCTCTCCTATTGAATTTCGAAGAGAATTAAATAGAGTGTTAAAGTAACTTTGGATAATAAATGCTTATTGATGTTCAAAAATAACAGATAAAAAATAACATGGGTTTATGACATATTAAAAGAAACAAAGGGAGTAATGACAAAAATATAATACATGATAAAGACAACAAAACAAACAAATTACAAGAAAAAAAAACTAGTGAAGCAAATTAGACGAACAAACAAAATTGAGCAAAAAACAAAAAGCGACAGAAAAGCGAAACAAAAACGCATGAAAAAGTAAGTTCTATCAGGGGTGGATGGAAAAATAAAAGGGACACAATAAACAAATGGATAAAGCAAAAGGAAAGGCTAATATCTATCAAATGTCTAGAGATTCATTCTACGAAATGTGTGATCCACCCGAGCACAGAGTCAAAGGTTTGACAAACTAGAGGCTTCTCTTGATTATTGGGACCGACTCCTCAAATGTGGCCTTTTAAGAATCTAATACTGTATTTATCCAAGCAATAATCATATGGTCAATTTTGCATATAGGCAATAAGAATGAAGATGTTATGTATAAGAAAATGAGGTTATTTTTGTTCAAGCCAAAATATTCCACCAAATCGTATAAATTAAGAGGTTTTCCAAGCCATAAGATTCAGAGACTTTGTTGATGGGCTAGTAGGGCCATGCATCATCTCGATTAGGGGCATGTTAGAGACATTGAGCAGGGCATTATAGTGCAACTAAAAGCTTAGTTACAAAAGGGCATATCTCCAATGCTGCATTGCAGAGCACACAAGTTGTGAAAATTCTATTGCAGCCCTTTTTAGCCAAATTGTCCAAAGGAAGGATCTCGTTGTCCAAAGCTTGCAAGTTAAAGATTTTGATTTTGAGTGAGCAGTCTCCCTTCAGAATAATTTGCTAAGCAAGGTTCTGTTTAATTCCACCATGGAAGATATAGAAGGCTAGCAAGTTGAAGATTTTTTTCTATTTTATATGAAAATTCTAAAATATTAATTTCATCAAACCAATTCTTGTTTCATCTTGTTTCCTGCATTTTTTAAACTTGAAAGTACGGCAATACGGATCACTTCTAAGAACGTATTGGAATCCGGATTGCACAAGGGGAGTTGAAGGTACTACAATCTGGATTTTCGAGAGAGGGGAGGGGCGATCCTAATAATTATGGTCAGACAGTTATACGAAGGCAATTGCTCTGGATTTCATTCGTGAACTGTTAAATGTACAAATCAGGGATGCTATGGTAGCAACACAAACACAGATTATTTAAGAACCAAAGTCACAATGATTTAACTGGGTTAGTGAGTCCCTTTGGCAATATCATGAGGATTATAATTTACTTTTTGTTTAAAAATGATTAGTTTTTGCTAGGGCCGTGTGGTGAATCTATAAGGTAATTAATAAGCATCTGGGTTGTCGAGGATGGGAAAGCAGGTTTCCTTGGCCCCCAGTCTTCCAGTTGAAATGAGAATAATTGGCGGCATACACCAAAATTGCCAGGATCAGCTGCCATAGCTTCCAGGAAAGTCTCTTCAGCAGCACCTAGATTCTTCCGAACCAACCACAAGAAACAAGCATACCTATTCAAAGCCTCAGCGTCGGTTGGTTGAATCTCCACTGCTCTCTCTGAAATAGTACTCAGCTCTGTTGCGCCCAAGAATGTGTTAATAACGAGCAACTCATGATTTATTGAATCAATCACAGCTCAAGTTTGCAGTACTTTGAGCATGACAGTAAAAACATAACAAACAGATTTACTTTTCACTAGACAGGTAGTAACTCGTACTTTGAGCTCAAGTTTGCAGTACTTTGAGCACCAAATAAAATCCAAGTGACCAAATGGTCTAAATTTACTATTCTTGGCAAACATAATTCAGCTATAGTGCAGTAATTGAGACCATTTTGTCACTTGAATTTAAATATATTTATAGACACAGTATCCATGGCAGCAAAAACTAAACACAAGGAGAGAAGAGAAAGGGGGACGCGCGAGATGTTAATAGTACCTGTCATAGTTGTGGTGGACGAGATAAAGGAATTGAGCAAAGTTAGAGAGGAGTAGGGCGTTGTCTGGGTCCTCTGACAAAAGCTCTTTCATACATTAATTCAGTGTTGATGTAATGCTGACAACTCATCCTCCTCTGGTGGAATTTGCACTGAGACAGGAGCCACGAATTGTCTCAAAACGTCAGGGTCCATTAGGAGCCTCGTCTGTGGTGCTCTGCTCTCATCCTCAAGGCATCTTCCACAAACTTGTTCCATTCTATGGTCTCATCTTGCAGTTGTGCCGCTGAAGGATAATGATCATCCGTAGTTGATGATGTCTGAAATGGATACAAGAAGAGATTGAGAAGGAGGAATCGCAGTGGTGGGGTTGCGGCCCATGGAGTGAGACAGTGAAGTTGGCGAGGATGATCATGAGGTAGAGCATGAGCGTGGGATTGCAACAAAAGACTCGTTGGAAAAGGCAGACGAAGGAGGCATGCAGGGTCGCTCCGAACACGATCCAGGATTCCAGGCAGTGGAGGTTGATCATCATCCGACCTCATGTGGAGAGCATGGCTCTGGAGCTCACGAACCATGAAGACCATGGAGGAGAAGGCCTTCTTGGCGGAGCAACAAGCCAACTCTCCAGCCTCCATGAGCTCACGCTCCCAAATCTTCTTCCTTTTGATGATCAGCAGTGATAACGGCATATCTAATCTGTTGGCATTCCGTTCCACACTTACTGCCGCCATCAGCTCATCATCGTGATTATGATTCACCATTGCCCAATGCTTTTGACTCAGGGGTTTCACTCCCTGCTTCCTCAGCCTCCACCAGTCGCCTCCTACTGGTGGACTCTGGTTGTTGTTGTTGTTGTATGCTTCTTCTTCTTCTTCTTGGTATACACGCATCTTCATCTTCTGGATGGCCTTCAAAAACCTGTGCTCAATGTGCTACCTAGCCTAGGCTTTCTGTTCTCTGCCACCATTGCTCCATAATGGAAAGGGTCTGGCAGCTCCAGAGAAGAAGAGTGACCGTCGTTGGGTTATGAGACAAGGCAGGGAACAATTGTTTTTGTTCGTCGCCCTTGACCTTAATAAATTAGGGCCGGGCTTGGGGGGTTCAAACCACCATGGATGCCCATTATTAATGTGACTGTCCCTAAGTAGCAATGCCATTAAAAAGAATAACAAGGTCAGTCAGATTCCTTATGGAGGAAAAGCTTGCCATCTTAATTAGCCGCAACATCTCTACAGGCAATGTTTCTCCTTTAAAAAGCTGCACACCCAATAAAATTATACGACTCGATTTGATTAAAAGAAAAACAGATGAACAGATGAACATATGGGAATCAACAGAAGAGGCATGCACTGAATTTTTGGAAGAATGGGAATTGGGAGGTGATCTATCTAATAAATATAAATAAATAAATACATTCCAGCATCAAACTCTTATTCTTACCCCTTTTTAATTACTGAACTTCTCTGCTGTTCCCATTTTGTTGCACAGAGAACTTGTTTTCTCGATTGAAAAAGCAAAAAGTAACAAAAAGATTGGAATATTATAAGAGGATATCACAACGACAAGAAAGAAACCAAAGCAATAAAGAGGTGAGTTTGAATCTAAAATAGCATGAGCATAAAAAGCAAAACAAATAAATTTGCTGAAAATGAATTCAGAGGGCCAAGAGATCTTAAACTTCGGTTAAGTTTAATGTCTTCTTTGAGTGACAGGTGGCCCACGAGATCTTGAACTTCGTTGAAGGACTTTGTCTTTCTTAACAATACACGCTTTTGTATATACATCTATATAATCTCTGTTATAAATTTGGAAACTTTTTATTATTATTATTATTAAAAGATGGATAAACCACTTTTTACTGGAAAGAGAAATACAAAAGTCACCAACCAAGAAATGCATGGGTAAGCTACAACATCAAAAAGAAGATCACCCCAAAGAGCTACCAACACGTAATCTAGCTCGTGCACTGGCCATGCGCTCCTCCGACAGGCCGAGTCATACCGAAACTCTTCGTGAAAGTATCACCGCTGCCACAAATGTTTCTCAGAATATAAATGCTGTGGCCACATACGCTAGTAACGATGTGACCACAAAACTCTGTCTCCTACTACTCCTGGCCACTAATTTCATGCTCGTCACTGATTCCGACGAATATGCCGAGGTGGCGCCCCGACGGTACTCATCTATTTTTAAAAAGATCTTAGGTGGCATTCCACCTCACCATCGCTCTGCTCACACGCCACGCCACCGACGCCACCGAGACCTTTACCCTTTCGGCTCCATCAACCCCAACCCCCATCTCATGTCCCAAGATCACACCGACTCCAACCTAAACCCTCGTCCGGCGCCTTTGTCCGAAAGCGCCCCCATTTCCCTCCTAATCTCATATCGCCTTTCCACGCCATCAACCCTTCCCGTCCGGCGATCTTCACGCGTAGACTTCCAATGTATCTAGCATCACCACGGCGTAATCCCAGAAAAAGCACCAAATGGGGTAGTAATTTAGGGATTTTAGGTTGATTTGTTTTGCATTTTATAGTTTGATTGTTGTTCTATATTAGTTTTTATGTTTTGTGGCCTCTGTGTTTTCCTTAATTTAAGGTTGGAACCCTGAAAATAAATTATTTTCCCTAAAGTGATTTTTAATCTAGAAAGGCATGAGCTTTTATGTGTTATGTTCTGGGTTGTGTTAGGAACTTACATGTTGGAAGGCAAGGTTGTCTTTGTTAGTCATAGTACGCACAAGGAAGATGCTTCTCTTTGTAATGCACTTGCCAATGCCTCCGATCCCCAACACCTCCTTGATGTAAGCCTCGATTCCTCTCAGTTACCTTTTGTTGATCTAAATGGTATTTTTGTCCGATCGCTTAAAAATCATCGCTTTTCAATGCATGGTATAGCTTACATCATGATAGATTATATCATGATTTTTTTCCTCGCTTTGATTGGTAAAAACCTCACCTTTTATGTTAGTATATTGGAAATTTTATTTAGCTTTAGTTGTTCCCTTCTTCATAAATTCAGAATTGCATCCTTAGAAATTGGTTTATATATTGTATGCTACTATTTTTGTGCTTCATGAACATGCTAAATGGTTGATATGAAAAATCTTTTTCTGTTGGATTTGGTTTGTTTATCCTTAACATGGCTTATTTCTTTTCAATTGGTAATTGTATGATTTTACCGTCAACTCATCCCGCTTGCATTTGGGATGGATGATGTTCATGATTATATGTCTAAATTTCCTTTTCGGCCAAAGATATATATATATATTGATTTGACACACAACTCATCCTCGCCTAGCATGTGAATGGACCTCCCCGCTATTATTGTATATCCGAAATTGTATTAGCATACAAAGGTATAGTAGTATGGAAGAGGTGCTAAATAGTGGTGTGCCGTATTAGAACATCCAATCGAGGAGGATGACTTCATTGATTCCGACTATGATATCCCTTCCGGTGATGAGGACTTCATAGAGTGTTTTGTATGAGCGAAATGGTGAAAATAAAGGCGAGAGGTATCCCATCTTTCCCTCAAAATAGCACAAGAATGTAAGGACTTGTTGGAGAAGAAAAGGTGAGTCCCGCAGGATAATTTCACGAGGACTTGTTCATGTAACCTGCATACGTGATGATGATGGTGACACTAGGTTTGCAGAGTTTAATGAAGAGAAGGAGATGTATAACCCAAGGTTAAGGGTCGGGTTGGTATTTAGAGATTTTGATCAACTAAAGAGGGCTTGTAGAAACCGGGGGATTAAGAACTGTATTTCAGCTATGGTTCCCATGTAATGATAGAAAGAGAGTGATATGTGCATGCCACAACAAACAATGTTCTTTCAGATTTATGCACTCACATGAGCAAAGACAATCCATCATGCAAAATTAAGAGTGCTAATCTTGATCACAGCCTGTGGAAAGGTCTTCAATAATTTTCATGTAACTCTAAGGTGGCTTGCCACTAAATATTTTGACAAGTTCAAAGGTCGATCCAAAATTGAGCCGTCAATGGCATAATTAAACAAGTTAAGGATGACCATGGTTTTACAATTTCTCATATGAAAGCTTGGAGAACCAAACACTGGCAATGAAGTTGGTCAACGGAGATGAGGGTGAGCAATACACAAACCTCACCAAGTATGCAAACTGAGCTCATGCAAACCAATCCGTGTAGCACAAAAGAACTTTGTGGAGGGATGAAGCAGTGTCTTCAAAGGGTTTTATATCTGTCTAAAGCCCCTAAAGGATGCATTCGTCAGTCGTAGTGCCATTTATAGGATTTGATGGATGTTTTTGAAATCTCTCTATGGTGGTCAGCTTATTGTCGCATGAGGGATTGACCTCAATGATTGTATATTACCCAGTTTGCTTATGCAGAGTTGGTTGAGAATAGAGATACTTGGACATGGTTCATGGATCTTTTCGAGGAAGATTTGCGATCCCGGAATGCAGCAGATATATCTCACCATAATGAGTGACCGCAAAAGGGTTAGTTGTATGTTTAAAACATTTTCATTGATAGTAATTGTCATTTAATTTTGTGAATTATAATTGCGGTGGTTTAAAAGGGCTATTCTAAGATATATTTTCCAGACATGAACATAGAAATTGTGTTCGCACATGCATACTAATTTTCAGGAGAAATTCAAAGGGAAAAGCAATTAAAAAGATTTTTATGATGTCAGGATTGAGAATGCACCTCGAATCGCACCTTCGACGTTGGTCGAAAAAGACGAAAAATACCTCGAGTAATTTTCTCATATGTAACATGTTAAATAATGGAAAAGCTTTAGTTTATATTGCATTAATTTATTTGCATCTTTATTTGCTTCAGCGAGAGAAGAAGCAATCGAGTGTACCCAATCTAGAAAATGTCTCGTTGGGTGAGCATCAGAATTGCTCAATTCACCCAGTCACCTCGATCTCTTAGGCACCAAAGTCTCGCATAAGGCAACCAAGTCAAATTACCAACAAAGGACCAAAGATTAAATGTCAAGATAAGTAAGTCTTCCTATGTTAGTGTGTCTAACATGGGAAATGTGATCAATCACGCACAATGCCAACTCAATCTCCAATAAGAGATAGGGCTTCTTCCTCAGCTCATAGATGGTGGAAAGGAAATTGAATGTTTTGATGATGGAAAAACTCGCTGATATTTTTAATTATGAACTTTGTGAACTAGTAGTAACATTTTATTTTGAGTCAATGTCCTTTGAATATGTTATGAAGTTTCTTTTTAAGTCACCGCCGCTTATGTATTTTTGTTGGATTTGTTGGATTTGTTATGATGAACTTTGTTGTAAGTATCGATTTTTCGAGTCAATGTATTTTGTTATTTTGAGTCAATGATGAACTTTGTCACAAGCCAGTATTTATATTCCCTGTGTTATGTATTTTATTCCTATGTTTCAACATATTTGTATTCCAAGTTTTATTTGTATTCCCATGTTCGACTAAATTATTATTACATTTCAAAGATATTTGTATCCGTTCGACTAAATTATTACCAGATTTCAAAGATATTTAGTATCTCCTGTGTTTATTTGTATTCTCGTGTTTTACCAAATTATTACCAGATTTCAAAGATATTTTGTATTCCCTGTGTTTTACCTGTGTTTAATTGTATTCCCGTGTTTTACCAAATTATTACCAGATTTCAAGAACTCGCTGCAGATTTTAGTAACCCATGATGCAAACTTTTTACATACAAGTCTGAGACTTATATTGTGCAATTATTTTAAATTGTAAATTGGTATTGTCGATGCAAAAGATGTATTTTTCAGAATCAATTATAAAAATTCTTATGAAGTAAATTGGTACGATAAAAAGATTTCTCATGTGAAGAATGACGGAGCAAGATTAGATTTCAATCTCACAATAACACACATGAAGTAAACTAACAATCTAACAAGTATTCATTCAAAATAAGGTTAGATTTTCAATCTCACAATCATTCCACAAGCCTTATAAACCTACATAAGCTCTCAGACTAAACTCCATTACGACATTCTCACAATCTTTCTAAAACCTACAAGTCATAGCAACTCCATTACTGAGACAACTCACAAGCCTTCTAAACCTACAAATCAAGATCAAACCCATGAGTGATGCCCCTAGTTTAGGGCGAGTAATGCTAGAGAATGGCCGTGAGTAGCTGCATAATCTTGGAGCGATGCTCTCACTTTGTCGAGCGATGCCGGAGTAGTTCATCACGGCCATGAACAAGGTGGATCATCTTGCCGAGGGAATGTTGCCCTAGCCTTAGCCCCAATTTGATGAACGAAACGATAGGGTAAAGGTCCCACCGACGTACGGGCTCGACGGGCGAGCGCAGAACGGTGGTGAGGTGGAATGACCACCCAAGATCTTTTAAAATAGATAGTACACGCTGGACGCTCACCTCAAGATATTCGACGGGTAACTCAGCCCCAAACATGAAATTATGAGTGTAACCGAGATACAGTTTTGTGGCCACATCAGCATAAAAATGATGTACTAGCTGCTACTATTTCGAAGCATTTGTGGCCACCAAAGGATACTTAATCCCGAAATCCTTCATAAAGAGCCAAGAAACCCAAGTTTCTACAAACATGCAGAGATCTTCATCCATTTTCGCTCTAGTTCCCTCTACAATAGAAGAGGCACCAAGATACAAGCATACAATCAATCTTTTACAATGAGGATAAATGTGCATGCATAACATTTAACATTGTAAAATATAATCATTCCTAGCAAGGTAGATATTCCAAATAATTGTTTTTGCCACTAAGTCCCCAAAAACCCGTATATATTTACTAGTATAGATTGACCATGCTTAGGGTTTCATTAGGATGCGAATTGTATTAAAAATTTTAAAAATCATCGCCACTAAACAAAAACAAATATTATATATATATATATATATATGAGGTTCATCTATCCATGTTCGTAGAATCGAAATCTACGAACGTTGCTATCATCGGTTGGATTTCGATCCAACGTTGATCACAATTCGATGAGCGATATACAGGTGAAAAGTGGTGTCTGCAGTGAATTTGATTTCGTGCACGATGACTTCAAAACAAATCTAAACCGCTTTAACCCTATTTCTACTGGAACTACAAGAAACATGCTATAAACCAAAACTCAATTAATCAACCCGGTTATATCAAAAATTAGCTCACTCAGTAGCTAAGTTAACTGCGCTCTTTTGCCTTCGTGGTCGTCCCGTGAACGCCCACGCACAACAGCTCATCTCTCTCTCTCTCTCTATATATTATATGCATATACTATATCTTTTACATAAAAAACAGAAAAATTTAACAACTATAAAATAAAGTGTATATATAACATATCTTAAAAATATCTATTAGATATGTATACTATACATATACTATGTCACTTAAAAATACTCTTAGAAAGCCCAAAAACCCAAACACCAACAGTATATATAGTATTGCATACAAACAAATATATATATATATATATATATATATCATGAAAAACTCAAAAATCATAAAACAAATAAATAATCATAAAGTATTGTAATCTTTATTTTATACAAAAGATTACAAAATTCATATATATAGTGAGAAACTAGAGCACAAAATTTAGAGGGTGCATGAATTCAAATTTTAAAAATTATAAATATTAAATAATTTGATTAATTAAGATTTGAGAGGAGTTATAATCAATATTTATAAAATATAAATTCATCTAATAATTTTGGTTTTAGGTGTAAAAAAAAAATATCATATTTACATAATTAGTAAATAAATCAACTAACTGTTAAACACTAATTAACAAATATCATAATTAAAAAGTTAACACAAATTCAATTATTAAATACAACAATTATTTTAAAATAATCTAATGAATAGTCAATTAATCATAACAAATATCTAACCATTTTCACAATGATTTTCATAATAAATAAGCAAACAACGATTTAACAAATGTCAAATAAATTTTACATAACAAATAATCACACAAAAATTCAAAACAAATTAAATTAGATTTGAAAACAAATTAAAAATAAAAAATAAAATAAGTCTCTATAATGAAAGTAAAATATACTTGGAATAGATTGAGTAAAAAGAAATACTCATCAATTGATGCAATCCATGTAATGATTTGTTTTTAGAATTTTGAGATAAAATTGCAATAGAGTTTTATTATTATTATTATTTATTATTACTATTTATTTATATTGATATCCTAAAATTATAATTATGTATTAATAAGTTCAATATATATATCTAAATATAAAAATTTAAAAACAAATGAAGATCTATTTTCTTTTTGATTTTGAAGATCTATCGCTAGCGATATTATTTATTATTATCCCAACATCAATTTAATTTAATATAATAATTTTATTATTTTTATTTAATTTATTTTAATTATTGTGGGTAGAATCTTGAAAATAGATAAAGAGTGTCCATATAAATTATACTATTATTATTTTAATGATGTTTATGGGCAAGCACTCCTTGCCCCTCTCTAGATCCGCTCCATGTATATATATATATATATATATATATATATAATTTATGCATCAAGGGTAAGAGGAGAAAAACCATAAATAAAAATTAAAATAACAACCATCAAAAGCTGACAAAAGTACATTATTATAATCCATGGACTCTATTATGTGATAACTACCATCGAAGCAAAACATGGCTCATTCTTATCCATGGATTTATAAATTTTGTTATTTATTTTATTATATAATATTATGAGGATAAGTTGGTAATTTACAATTTAAAATAATTAGTGTCATTTATATATGTATATATATGTATACATATGTGTGTATGTGCATTAATATATACATATTTGTATATACAAGGGTATATATGTGTGTGTATAATATGCGTGAATCAATCGCTCGCCTTAAGTATGAAACAAAGGGTTGGGTCACGTGTTCGATTTCAAAAAGGGCATGAACGGTGAATAACCCGTGATGATATCCGCTATGTTGAAGTGATGATAAAGTCTAGACATCAACTTTAGGAGAAAGCGATCTCCTGCACATAAAGATCGCTACGTAGGAAGATCATTCGTGAAAGGCTCTCGACTTGAGAGAAGACAGAGGGTTAGGGCCATGAGATTCTGATTCCGAGAGGGGATGAATTTAATTGCCGAATCAGCTGGACAATACTTAAATTTGTAGGGACAAAGTCGCAGCTATCGCTCGAGTGAGGCTAGCCTCTCACATATATATATGCATACACATAGCCGTGCACATATATATATATATATATATATATATATATACACATTAAAAATCAATTTGAAAAAGAAGGCATGTTTGTCTTAAAAATTTTTATTAGATCACCACCACTTAGTAATCCAAGATTACCACATGTTTTAGTGGTTATGTAACTAAGTTTCTCAGTAATATTTTATTAATTTTTATTTTTTTTAATATTTTATTATTTTTAATATCATATTACAATCAATATATATTACTATTGTTGCTACAGGGTGCAAACGTGATGATCTTTCCAAATTGTCATATAACGGACGGTAATATTTTCACAAATGGCCCTTAATAGTAATATCCAATGTAAATAGAGATAAAGTTATATTTTTAATTGTATCAATAGATTTCTTTCTAAATTTCAATAGATTTCTTTTCTAAACTTCAATAGAGTTTATAAAATTTATATTAGATTGAAATCGTGAATACATCAACTTAATCAATACCAATGTAAAACAAACATGCAAGAGAAAGGAAATACACGAATTGGTTATCTAGTTCCACATAACTTGCTCACTCTCCGAGGCAGCCCAAAGATCAACAATCCACTAAAATGATCACTACAAGAAAACAGACCTTAGACTCGATCTATTTTAAACGGTTTTGATTCGCGCCAAACTTGTCACTGAAATCGGCACTAACAAAAATTTGTTATAATGTTGTCACTCAGATTTGCTATCATTAAATCCTGACAATTTTGTCACCTGATTTAAGACCATTTATGTTTTTGTCTAAAATTTAGATTAAACCGCTGCTAAACCCATGACAAACACATTTGTCAATGTTTGATACTATCCAAACAAATCCAAAACCATAACAACGGAGTCCAGGTGGCTGAACGATTTTGGCACCATCTGAATCAGCAAAACCGTGACAAACATATAATTTTATTTGTCACGGTTGAGATGATTAATTTTTAATCGCGCTACAAAACCGCATAATAATCCATGGTATTTGGCACGGTTTTTGGCATTGTTTAGGGTTGACCGTGCAAAACCGCGACAAACATTATATACATTGATTTTTTACATGTAAGATGGCGTTTAAACCGTGCCAAAACCGCGACAATGAGCCTGCTGTATTTGCACGGTTTTGGCATGGTTTTTTGATTGGCATAAAACCGCATAAACATATAATGATTTATTTGTCACGTTGCACGATCAGTCTTGATAAAACCACAATAATCTATGATCTTTGGCACGGTTTATTTGCTAGAGTTATCGTGTTAAAACCGTGACAAACATATCATACATTTATTTGTCA
>NW_024087050.1:0-692 GCF_009730915.1 Dioscorea cayenensis subsp. rotundata | reverse complement strand
GGTCCAAGTAATAAAATGGTTTGATCCAGAGTGTATCCGAAAACCAAGGACTAAAAGGTAAGTTTGCGGGGAACTTTTTGGAAATACTATTTCGTAATTCGGGACCATTGGAGACTTTTTCAAGGACCTTTTTATAAGAAATTTTTATTTTCAGGGGACTGACAGGAATTTTGGCAGAAATTTAAGTTAGAGATAAGGTGTAAATAGCTGGTTTTTATGTGGGCTTTCTTATTCTTCTTCTTCTTCTTCTTCTTCTTCTTCTTATTCAATGGTTGCAATTCTTCTTCTTCTAATTCAATGTTTTGCACGATTAGTTCACGTCGAGAAGAGAAGATGTGGGAGATCGATGGAGATGAGTGATTCACTTTAGAAAAACCATGTATTTCAAATGGATTTAACTTGAATGGAGGATGAATTTTTCGGTTTACTATAGATTTCATCAGTAGAAACCGGAATTACGGTTTGGCTTGGTTAACTAAGTGGATAATGATGACTAAGTTGATGATTGTGGGCTCCTTTCTTTTCACCCGGCCTTAATTAGATCGATCGAATAAAAAGCATTGATTACAAATCAAATAATGTTTTTATATTTGAGATGATCAGCAGGTTCATGACTCTTTAGGGCAAGCCCCTGATCATTAATTACCCCGACAATGTCATGCGAACCTCCGATTAAGAAACAAGTGAATGAG
>NW_024087049.1:0-6271 GCF_009730915.1 Dioscorea cayenensis subsp. rotundata | reverse complement strand
ATTTAGTGAAAATGCAAAAATCTTTAAGTTTGTAAAATTACCAAAAACACACGTTAGTTTTGCAATCCCCAGAAATCCCCTCCTTTTAAACTACTATGTTTTCAGAACCCCACCACATAGCGGATGTGAGCGGGTGAGTTTCAAATTTTTGAGCGGAAAATGCCCTTGCAGGGAGTCGTGGGCTGCGAGCCATCGATTTCGAGAGGAAATGGGGCGGTTTTCCGTAGGGGTAACCTGAGAGGCAATTTATTGGAGCACGTTTAATTGCTTTTTCTCGACTCCGTCTTGACTTTTTCCATTTCAGTTGTCTCCAAAGTTGTCTCTCGTGAAGACCCTCTGATCGGCATTTCATCGACTTTTTCCCTTTCCAGCGGTATCTCGAAGGAGAGTCCCATGACTAGTTGGCATTTCATCGATTTGAAATCTAAGGTATTGAGTATGGTTTTTATGTTAGCGTTAGTATTAAAGAAAGATTTTTCGGTTTTTTGTTTTGTGCTCTATTTTTGTTGGAAGATATTGAAGTGCAGGGGATTTCATTTGGGGTTTTGTTAGTCTGAGGGATTTCTCATTTGGGGTTTTGTTTTGTTTTGCATTTTCAGTATGTATACACTATCGAGATAGTTTTTCGATTGTTATAATTTATTGTAATATTTATAATGTACATTTCCCGTTCGTTTGATATGGTTTGCGATTTTACAAATGAGGTTGACGTTTAAGAAATGAGATGTTCTGAGTTTAACATTTGTTGTCCCTGATTTAAGTATTCTAAAGTCTCTGTTTAACAAAATGGGTCTCTGTTTAACATTTATATCTCACATTTTAATAAGCGAGAGTTTACCGTTTAAAACCTTATATTTCAAAGCTTAAACTTTTGTCGATCTTGCATGTTGAATGTGTTGTGTATTGTCAGCGAGGCTTGTGATTATGGCGGTCGACCCTAGTTAATGGCCGATGCTTATTTGACCCAGCCGATTAGTGGAGACTTTATGTGAATTGAAAAATAGCATGACCCCTCGACATTTGCAGGAGATTATTCGACGGACACCGTTTTGCGTACTCATTTGAAATTTGGAGCTATATACCAAGAGAGAGCCCTTCTTGATTCTCTTTTGCAAAGAATGCGATGGTACGCAATAAATTCGAGGATCGAAAGCACTGCGAGGTTTCGAGACCTCGAGATGTGGCCCTCGTGCTTGAGTACGCGTTGCGATGGCGACCACGGTGGTCTTCGGAAGAAGAAAACCCGGTCGGCGTTCGAAGGGCGGTATCTATCAAAGACCTCTGAGGAGACCGCAGAGACTCCATCGAGAGCCTCTGTTGCAACTTGTTCGACGGAGGGAGAATAAGATAATTTTCGTCAAACTCGATGGTGTACCTCAGTAGGGGAGATCCTCTTCCAAATACATCATGTCTCGGTTCGAGCTCGGATGGGTTGATTCGTCGATGATCTACCGACCATGAGGCGTCGCGTAGGCGCGAGCTGCGCACAAGTGGCTTATGGAGGATATTCACAAGCGGCCTGAGGGTCTGAGATAGATCTGGGCAGGGAAGAAAAACACGAGATGCATTAAAGGGTTGCTCGGTCGCTTAACGTCCGGTTTTATGATGTGGCCAGGAGCGGGGAAGAAAAGTCCATTTCGGCGAGATCCCAAGGATCTTTGTACTTTCACGGTGAAAGTACTTACTGGGAAGCAAGCGGCGGTAGAAAAGCAAAGCTTAGTCGTCGCTCGATGGAAAGAGGTAATAAATCATGGACGATGTTTAACATAAGTCTTTAACGTTTAAACATTTTATTTAGCGTTTAACTTTAGTATTTTGACGTTTAACACTTATTATCTCGGTTTAAATATTTTTGTTCTCCGTTTAATTATATTCTATAACGTTTAAATATATAAACACTTTGTTTTAAATATAGTTTTTATAGTTTTAAAATGAATGATTTATTTGAAATTGTTTGGTTTACATATGTTAGTTTCATGAGCTGGTTCCGTGAATCTTTGAAGAAAGAAATATTTGTTAGGGACTGACCGGCGGATGGATGCCGTTGCTTTCGGAACCACTTGCTCGAGGCGGGGATGAGAGGCGGCCTCATCGTGCTTGTCGGGCGCGTTCTCCCTACTTCCGGCCCACGCAGCGCACGCGTTCCTCGCCTGGAGAAGCCCTCCGGCAGTTGCAGCAACCCCACTACGCGACAGCGGTCCCCGAGTGTGGCGGCCCCGACCATGGCGGCCCCTCCCGGCCAGTGGCGATCCCACCGGTGACATTAGGCGAAGATGTCACGCAGCTCTTATCAGAGCGTGCGAGATATTGATGACGAGGTTTCCTCGACGTCCGCTCGTGTCGAAAGCCGGGAAGGGCGTTCGACCGATGCTGCCGTCCCTCGAAAAAGCTGACCTTTGGGACGAGCGAGGCGTCGGATTTGTGACGAGGACAGTCATCGGGAAGGTCGTTCAAAGCGGCCACATTCGAAGAGACTTGCGAAAAAGAGGAGAACAATCGCTCTGTCTCCACGTGGGTGACGATGAAACAATAGCTGACACCATCGGTACGGTCGATCTATATGATTGAGGAAGGACATACGTAGATGATGTGGCCGTTCTATGCATTGTTGGAAAGGGTCGTTGACTCTCTTCTCGATGAAATCCTCGACCGAGTGGAGCGCTTACAGAGATAGCGACATCAAGATGGACACGATCCACGAAGATCGAAACGAGTTAAGGTGTGTCTCCAGTGATCTTTGTTGTCGTGGCGCGGTTGAGAAGATGCGTCGAATCCGTTGCCGTGGCGCGTGGACGTGGCCGCGATATCGCGATCAGCGGGACACGATCCCACCACAACAGAATCGTCGTAAGGATGTATGCGGTTGATCTTTGTCATCGGGTCGTCACGTCGAGCGGACACAATCCATCTGACAAGAACGACCATGTAAGGATGTGTATGCGCGTTGATCTTGTCGCCGTCGATCCGCGTGCGAAGGAAGATCTTTGCTTGAAGACCCGGCCGAGCAACGAGGAGAGATGATCAGAGGCCCGATCAAAGATTGGACCCGAGCGGCTCGAGAAGCTTTTTATTAGAAGAAGAAGAAATGGGTTGGCTTTGAGTCAGTCTTAACATCTGACGGGGAGTTGATGAGAATCTTCCTCGAGCTGCTCTCATGGGACGAGTAAGTGTAAAGTTTTTATGATATTGTTTAAAGGTTTTATTATAGTGTTTAACATATTACCTAATAGTGTTTAATACCTTTTATGTTATCATTTAATTTTATCGACTTAACATTTAATTATATATAATATCATGTAACGATTGATAATATCGTTTTTAAATACTTTTATAATATGAATGCTTATTATATACTGTTATCGTTTTAACCTCGCCGTGCATGCGTGTGGAAGAATAGCCAGTCACTTTGCACCCGCGACAAATTATACCTTGAGGGGAGGAGATGAGTCGTGTGATGATGTGATGGGCGCTTCGTATGCATAATACAAAAGTCGTGACAGAGCCAGTATCCTTACGAAGCGTGCCTCAGTCACCGGAGACCGCTTGCGTTGTTTATGTCGAAGAGAGTGACGCACATGAAACCTGATTATGGCTATGATCGGGGATGCTGTCTGCATAGCTGCATGAAGTTCAGATTGTCATCCTCCCGATAATCATGAATAGCCCGCTTCCATGTAAATAAGTCGCAGACGATGATAAACAAGAATCTGGGCGTTATTCTTACGTGTCCAGAGTGCGATAAAGACGCGTTGGACATGGTAAGTTCTTTAATTATGTCCTAATTAATATACATTTTGGTATTTAAATCGCTATTCTAATCTCGACTTGCATATCTCGACGGTGGAATCCCTAATCGACAATTGTGTCGATATGGAGTTCGAGTCGGACGTGCAACAGTACCCGCTCGTGCGCGACGCAGAAACCCCAGCGCCAAAAGCAAAGGCGTCGATTACGCGACGTCTACGTCGTCGTTTTTGTCGAGCAATTACTTTGGGGTGAGAGATTCTGACTACCGCGAGATGAGGGACGTTCCTTACCTCGGATGCGGTATGTTACCCGCGCATACTTAAGGAGGGGAGGCCGTGGGCGTCCATGACAAAGGGGGTAGTCACGCGCGGGTTAAATTTTGTTTTCAGAACATGTCTGTATGTCACGAATGCCAGTTTTATTTTCGAGATGTAAATCTGGACAAATTCAATTCATTGTTTTCGTGTTGAGCATGACTTGTATATGTTAATGTAGAATTTTGTTTGTTTTGAATTGTAAGCGGAGTTAGAAATTCCATTCGAGTTTCGTTTCGTTTTGTTTAATTTACGTTGTAGTTGTGTACATTTCCGTTTCATTGTTTAAATATACCATATATCGTTTAAACATCGGTTGAAATATTTCAAATTCGGTGTATCCGTTTAAAAATAACAATGTCTCTGTGTAAATACATTCAATTCGATTTGTAAAGGTAAGAGTTTAAATATGGAAACAACTCCATCAATACGATGTTTTCCGTATACGCGCATTGGCATTAACAATATCTAGTCGGCGGCGATTTTCATTGCAGATCGTCGATTGTGATCGGATCCGATGGCGGTGAGTGCGATGTAACTCGCGGACGTCAAGCGGCTTGTGACTCGATCCTCTTTTAGTCCTAGGCCGCGTCGCCTTCTCGTCGGTGATCGCTGAGCGAAAGCTCGCGATTTCCGATCCGAAGCACTGTCGTTGTCGGGGTATGGGGAATATAGCTTCTTTATGCGCAAGTTTGTAATTGTCGGCGAGTGAAGTACCGCTAATAAATCGATGTATGTTGGTATGCATGCGCATTATTGCTGCATGGCGTGTTTGCGAGGGATACCATAAACTTACCGCCGACGCTGAACGAGAGTTCGATGGCGAGATCACGGAGTTCATTTGAGGCGGTCGATCGCCCGTAGCGATCATGCCGACCTGCGACCAACCACCGCAATTTCGGTACATCGCTCAACAATGATAGCTACCTTGGAATGTATATACGGGCATAAGTAGGTCTCCCGTTTGTTTAAAGCTACTCACTTGCGATTTACACATGCTTGCGATCGACTGAACACAGCGAAATAAGGTTAAACAAAGACGGTGATGGTTAAATAATTAGTAAACATGTTTAAACATTATTGTAAATATTTAAAAGCGAAAGGATTAATATTTAAAGTCGGGGCCGAGAGTGTAATTAAACAAAAGATTGTGAATGTTTAAAAGGGTAACACTAAATGCTAGAGTGTAAACCAACATTCGACGGACCTTATGGAGTCGACCATTTTACGTCGGCGGTAAATAGCAGACTTCCCTGATCAAGCATTGAGCGACTACTGCGACGTTTGAATACATCTCACTAACGATCGCCTCCGAGCGGATAGTCGACCAGATGTGCCATGCTCACGATTTATTAATCGACCGGTGATGAGCTTGGGTGATGTGGCTGCCGATTCATTCATGGTATCGCTCGAAATCTTTGGCAGTGGATGCCTGCGCATGCGCGAAAGCATATGTAGACCGACACTCCCCTCCCGGATAAGGAAGAAGGTTCCGCGAAACATCCTTTCGAGATAGAGTGGTTGTCCATGGGAAGAGGAGGGCGAGGAGGAGGAGGAGGAGGAGGAGGAGGATGATGACGGCGACGGTGGTTGTCGTGGGGAGGGATTCTTTACGGTTGTTATGGTGTGAATTCCATGAGCGGTGACTCTTCGTATGCCCAGAGAAAAAGTTAAGCGCAGCGTTGGCCGACATTGGTGATGAGCAAGAGCGGGTGTTCGGAGAGAATTATGTTACCGATGCGTAAATTTTAATGCAAAGTCGTTAATTCTTATGCGCGGGATACCATCTTTGCTCTTAACCGCTGCCACGTCTGCGCTGCCGAGATTCGGATCGAGCGAAAAAGATCACGTTTCTGCGAGACTTTGAAATTTCTGCGTTAATATGAATAGTTATACATGTAAAGATAACGTTAAGCGGAGATGGGAAGTATTACACGGATATGACAATTATTAAACATATTAGTAAAATATTTAAGCGTTAAACCAGCGAAACGACTTGAAAGGTTGAGCATGATGTGATTTGGCGCTTTTCCCTTTCCATTTTTGAGGCCCAAAAATGGGATTTCCTAGCATGGGCCATTTGAAAGTGAGCAGTAGGGGTAAAGGAAGTTAAACACTAACGGAAGGGCTGTCAGGGATGTGCTAAGAAGTAGGAGGGTTTTGGGAAGTTTTGAAAATTACGAGGGTGAGCGATAATTTTTCCAAAAATT
>NW_024087048.1:0-36593 GCF_009730915.1 Dioscorea cayenensis subsp. rotundata | reverse complement strand
TCAGTTACGTATTACACGGATTAGTGTTTTATTCAAAACTGAAATATATGACACATTTTGAAAAGAAGACAGAGGGTCAGTGTTTTGATTTATAAATATGAAACATTACAAAAAGAAAACATAGGATAAAGATTAGTATTTTTATTAAAAATGGGGCATTACGAAAAGAACGTATAGGTTTAGGGTTTTGATTGAAAGAGAGGAGACATTACGAAAGAAAACGTAATAATATGATTTTGAGTCAAAATAAGGAGGTATTCGGAAAAGAAAAAAATAGGATTAGGATTTTAATTCAAAAATAGGATTTATTACAAAAAGAAAACATAGAATTAGGTTTTTGATTCAAATATAGTAGGCATTCCGGAAAAAAAACATAGGACTGGGGTTTTAATTAAAAACTAATAGACATTACTATTAGAAAACATAGGATTAGAGATTTGAAAGAAAAATAATATTACATTTTTCATTCAAAACAGAAAAAATATGAGATATTTCAAAAAGAAAACATAGGATTAAGATTTTGATTAAATAATATTAGACATTCCCAAAAGAAAACATAGGATTAGGGTTTTGATACAAAATATGTGCTATTTAGGCATTCTGAAAAGAAAATATAGGATTAGTTTTTAATTGAGAAATAGGAGACATTACTATAAGAAAACATAAGATTTGGGTTTTGATTCATAGTAGACATTACATATAAGAAAAATATGAGCATTCCCAAGAAAACATGATGACACGGGTTTTCTCCTGATCTATAGGACGACATTCTGAAAATAAAACATAGGATTAGAGCTTTGATTAAAAAATAAGAGACATTATGAATAGAAAGTATTGGATTATTATTTTGATTGGAAAATTTGAAACATTCAGAAAAGAAAACATAAAATTTTGTTTTTGATTGAAAAATAAAAAAAGAAGAGAAATTCCAAAACTAAGAAATAGGATTTGCGGTTTCGATTCAAAATCGAAACATAGAAGACATTATGAAAAAATAGTTAAATTATCATTTTGATTAAAAAAATAGATATACTGAAAAGGAAAAAGAGGATTAGAGGTTTCATTAAAATTTAAAAAAATTGAACGTTTTGAAAATTAAACATACGATTAGAATTTTGATAAAAAACCTAAAATAGGAGACATTCCGAAAAGAAAACATAGGATTAGTATTTTAGATGAAAAATAGGAGACATATAAAAAAGAAAACATAGAATAGGGTTTATTTAAAAAATAGTAGACACTGTGAAAAGACAACAAAGGATTAGGGTTTTAATTCAATACTTAAAAATAGAAGACATTCGGAAAAGAAAACATAAGATTAGGGTTTGATTAAAAAGTAATAGACATTCTAAAAATAAAATATAGGATTAGGGTTTTGATTGAAAAATAGGAGACATTCTGAAAAAAAAAATGTAGAATTAGTGTTTTGCTTGAAAAATTGGAGACATTGCGGAACGAAAACATATTATTTGGGTTTTAATTAAAAAAATATGAGACATTCCTAAAAGAAAACATAGGATTAGGATCTTGATTTGAAAAATATGCGACATTACTATAAGAAAACATAGAATTAGGGTTTTAAATAAAAACTGAAAAATAATGGACTTTTTCAAAATAAAATATATGATTAGTGTTTTGATTAAAAAATAGTAGATATTCCCAAAAGGAAAAATAGGATTAGTGTTTTGGTTCAAAAATTTCAGACATTTCAGATGAAAAAGAAAGGATTAGGTTTCTGATTCAAAATACGAGCCATTACAAAAACAAATTAATAAAAACCGAAAAATAATGGATATTTCCAAAAGAAAACATAGGAATAAAGTTTTGATTGGAAAATATGAGACATTACTATAATAAAATGTAGGCTTCAGGTTTTGATTAAAAGATAGACGACATTGCGAAATGAAAACATAGGATTATAATTTTGATTGAAAACATGAGACATTTGAAACAGAAAACATAGGATTAATATTTTGATTGAAAAATAGGAGACATTCGGAAAATAAAACATTAGAGTATGATTTTTATTAAAAAAAATATGAGGCATTAAGAAAAGAAAACATAATTAGATATTCCCAAAACAAAAGATAGGAATAGGGTTTTGACTAAAAAAAGAGACATTACAAAAGGAAAACAATGGATTAACGTTTTGAATGAAAAATAAAAGACATTTCAAAAAGAAAACATAGGTTAGGGTTTTCATTGAAAAATAGTATGCATTTCAAAAACAAAACAATGGATTATAGTTTTCATTCAAATATAGTAGGTATTCAGAAAAGAAAACATACCATAAGTGTTTTGATTTAAAAATATGAGACATTACTATAAGAAAACATAGGATTACGGTTTTGATTCATAAATAGTAAACATTCCGAAAAGAACACATATGATTAGGGTTTTGATAGAAAAATAGAGGCATTCTAAAAAAAAAAACATAGAATTATTGTCTTAATTGAAAACTATGAGAAATTCTGAAAAGAAAACATCGTATTAAGGTTTTGATTAAGAATTAGCAGACATTCCCGAATCAACAAATTGGATTAGGGGTTTGATTAAAAAAATGAGACATTCCAAAAATAAAACAAAGGATGAGGGTTTTGATTCAAACTTGAAAAATAGGACACATTCCAAAAGGAAAACATAGAATTAGGGTTTTAAGAGATATTTTGAAAAGAAAAGAATGGATTCAGTTTTTGATTGATAAATAGGAGGCATTCAAAAAAAAACATGGATTAGGATTTTGACTCAAAACTGATAAATAGTATGTTTTTTATAGTAATATCTCCTATTTTTGAAAAATAAGAGACATTGCCATAATAAAACATACGATTAATGTTTTGGCTAAAAAAAAGTAGACATTCCGAAAACAAAAGAAAGGATTAGGGTTTTGATTCAAAACTGAAAAATAGAACACATTCCAAACATAAACAAATTAGGATTGTGGTTATAATTGAATGATTGGAGACATTCCAAACAAAAAACATAGGATTAAGGTTTTAATTCAAATATAGAAGACATTCCAAAAGGAAAACGTAGGGTTAGGGTTTTGATTGAAAAATAGGAGACATTCGAATGAGAAAAATATAGGAGTAGTGTTTTGATTCAAACCCGAAAAATAGGGGACATTCTTAAAAGAAAAACATACGATTAGGGTTTTAATTGAAAAATAGGAGGCATTACTATGAGAAAACATCAGATTATCGTTTTGTTTAAAAAGTAGTAGACATTCAGAAAAAAAAGTGCGAAGGTTATGATTCACAAATAGGATTCATTACAAATAGGAAAAAAAGAATTATAATTTTGAAAGATAGGATTAGAATTTTGATTAAAAACATATGATTGTTTTGGAATGTGAGAAGAAAACATAAGATTAGTGTTTTAATTTAAATATTGTAGACATTCCATAAAGAAAACATTGGATTAGGGCTTGATTAAAAAATAGGAGACATTACTACAAGAAAACATAGGATTAGGGTTTTGATTGAAAAATTGTAAATATTACCAAAAATAAAAGGAAAACAAAACCCTACTAAAATTATGTTTTCGGAATGTCTCATTTTTTCATCAAAAATAGTAGACATTCCCAAAAGAAAACATAAGATTAACATTTTGTTTGAAAAATAGGAGACATTACTATAAGAAAATGAAGGATTAGGGTTTTGTTTAAAAAATAGGAGGCATTTTAAAAAAAACTTAGGATTAAGGTTTTGATTGAAAAATATGAGACATTTTGAAAATAAAACTTAGGATTAGTGTTTTGAATAAAAAATAGTAGACATTCGTAAAATAAAAAATAGGATTAGGACCTTGATTGAGGAATAGGAGACATTACTATCAGAAAACAAAGGATTTGGGTTTGGATTAAAAACCGAAAATAGGGTGCATTTCTGAAACAAAAAATATGTTTAGAGTTTGATTAAAAAATAGTCGATATTCCGAAAAGAAAACATAGGATTAGCATTTTGTTTCAAAAATTGCAGACATTCTAAAAAGAAAATAAAGGATTAGCATTCAGATTGAAAAATTAGAGCCATTCTGAAAAAGAAAACAAAGGATTATGGGGATACGGATTTGATTGAAAACCAATAAATAACAAACATGAAGAAAAGAAAACATAGTACTATATGTTTTTATTGAAAGATAGGAGACATTGCGAGAAGAAATCATAGCATTAGTGATTTTTTTTTAAAAATAGGTGCCATTTTGAGAAGAAAATGTTTGACTAGTGTTAGGAAATGTCTTTTTTTTTTAATCAAAACCCTAATCAGAATGTGTCCAATTTTTCAATCAAAACCCTAATCCTAAGTTTTCCTTTCGGAATGTCTTTTATTTTTCAATCAAAACTTAGACCTATGTTTTCTTTGTGCAATGTCTGCTATTTTTCAATAAATACCCTAACCCTTTGTATTCTATTAAAATGTCTCCTATCTTTCAATCAAAATACAAATCCTACGTTTTGGAAAAAAAAAGAGACATTTCCAAAAGAAAACAATACTAATCCTATCTTTCAATCAAAACCCGAATCCTATGTTTCCTTTTCAAAATGTCTCATATTTTTCAATCAAAATCCTAATCTTTTCTTTTATTTTTCAAAAATGTCTGCTATTTTGAAAGAAAACCCTAATCCTTTGTTTTCTTATAGTAATGTCTCATATTGTTCAATCAAAACCCTATTCCTATGTTTTCTTTTGGGAATATTTGCTATTTTTAAATCAAAAATATAATCCTATATTTTCTTTTCATAATGTCTCATATTTTTCAATCGAACCCCCAATCTTATGTTTTCTATTTAGAATGGCTGTCATTTTTCAATCAAAACTCTAATCTTATGTTTTCTTTTGGTAATGTCTGTTATTTTTAAATCAAAACGTGAATCCTATGTTTTCTTTTTGAAATGTCTCCTATTTTTTTGGTTTTTAATCAAAGCCCCAATCTAATGTTTTTTTCACATAATGTCTCATATTTTTCTATTAAAACAATAATCATAAGTTTTCTATCCATAATATCTCGTATTTATCAGTGTTGAATAAAAATTTAAATTCGATGTTTTTCTTTCTTAATGTCTACTATTTTTGAATCAAAACCCTAATCTTATGCTTTCTTTTTGTAATGCCTCTGATTTTTTATTCAAAATCGTAAGCCTATATTTCTTTTGACAATGTGTCCTATTTTCATGTTTGAATCAAAATGATAATCCATTGTTTTACTTTTAGAATGTCTAATTTTTTTTTAATCAAAACCCTATTCATATATTTTGTTTTAGGAATGTCTGCTAATTTTTATTCAAAACACTAATCCGATGTTTTCATTTCGGAATGTCAAAAAGTTTTCAATCAAAACACTAATCTTTTGTTTTCTTTTAAGAATGCATCCTAATTTTCAATCAAAACCCTAATCCTATGTTTTCTTTTCAGAATTTGCACTATTTTTGAATCAAAACCCTAATGATATGTTTTCTTTAGGAAATCTCACCTATTTTTTGGTTTCTAATCAAAACATATCTTTTCTTATAGAAATGTTTCATTTTTTATATCATAACCCTAATCATATATTTTCTTTTTGAAATGTCTCATATTTTTCTGTCAAAACCCTAACCTTATGTTTTCTTTTCGGAATGTCGACAATTTTGAAATCAAAATCTCAATCCAATGTTTTCATTCTGAAATTCCACTAGTTTTCAATCAAAAACCTAATCCTTTCTTTTCTTTTTCGGAATGTCTGCTATTTTTTAGACAAAACCCTAATTATATGTTTTCTTATAGTAATATTTCATATTTTTCAGTCAAAACTCTAATCCTATGTTTTTATTTCAGAATATCTCCTATTTTTTAATCAAACCCCTTATCCTAAGTTTTGTTTTGGAAATGTATCCAATTTTAATTGAAAACTCGAATCCTATTTTAATTGAAAGATAGGAGACATTCTAAAAGGAAAAAACATAAGATTAAGATTTTAATTGAAAAATAAGAGACATTGCTTTAAGAAAACATAGGATTAGGGTTTTGATTAAAAAATAGTAGACATTCCGAGAAAACATAGGATTTGGGTTTTAATTGAAAAATAGGAGACATTACGATGAGAAAACATATGATTAAGGTTTTGATTTAAAAATACTACACATTCCTAAATGTAAACATGGATTAGGATTTTGATAGAAATATAGTAGATATTCCGAAAAGAAAAATATACTATTAGTGTTTTGATTGAAAAATAATAGACATTACTATAAGAAGAAACACAATTAGGAGTTTGATTAAAAAATAGTAGACATTCTAAAAACAAAACATTGGATTAGAGTTATGATTGAATAGGCGACATTCTCGACAGAGAAAAGACAGGGTTTTGACCGATAAGTATATTCTAGAGTTCGTTTTGATCGTAAACTAAAAAGAATATTGGACATATCTGAGAAGAAACACAAAGGATTATCAATGAAAAATATGAGACATCTCGAAATGAAAACATAGGATAGGGTTTTGATTTAAAAATAGGTCACAATTCCAAATGAAAACATAGGATGAGGGTTCTTATTCAAAACTAATAAATAGGAAACATTAAGAAAAAAACATAAGATTCGGCTTTTGTTTTCAAAATAGGAGACATAGCAGAAAGAAAAAATAGGATTAGGGTTTTCATTTAAATATAGTAGGCATTCTAGACAAGAAAACATAGGATTAGAGTTTTGATTAAAATATAGTAGACATTACTATATCAAAAACATAGGATTAGAGTTTTGATTCAAAAATAGTGGACTTTACAAAAAGAAAACATAGGATTTGGGTTTTGATTGAAATATGGTAGGCATTCCGAAAAGAAAAACATAGAATTAGTGTTTTGATTGAATAATATTAGGCATTCTAAAAATAAAACATACGATTATGGTTTTGAATAAAAAATAGCTGGATTCCAAAAAGAAAACATAAGATTAGGGTTTTATTAAAAAATTAGAGGCATTCAAAAACAAAATAAACTTATGGATTAGGGATTCAATTAGAAAATATGAGACATTAAGAAAAAAAATAGAATTTATGGTTTGTTTGCAAAATAGGTGACATTCTAAAGAGAAAACATAGTATTAGAGTTTTGATTAAAATATAGTAGGTATTCTGAAAAGAAAACATAGGATTAGGGTTTTGATTGAAAAATCAGACACATTATTATAAGAAAACATAAGATTAGGGATTTGATTTAAAAATATGAGATATTGCTATAAGAAAATATAGGATTAGAGTTTTGAATGAAAAATACAAGACATTTCGATAAGAAAACATAGGATTAGGGTTTAATTTAAAAATAGTTGACATTCCAAAAAGAAAACATAGGATAAGGTTTTTGATTAAAAATATGAGACATTTTGAAAAACATTGGATTAGTGTTTTCATTGAAAAAATAGTAGACATTACTATAATAAAACATAGGATTAGAGTTTTTATTCAAAAGAAAACTAAGAATTAGTGTTTTGATTTAAAAAATAGGAGGCATTCCTGAGGGTTTTAATTCAAACATAATAGACATTGCAAAAGAAAAAACTTAGGATTCCTTTTTTGATTGAAAAATATGAGACATCTCAAAAAAATAATAGGATTAGAGTTTTGATTGAAAGACAGGAGGCATTCTGAAAAGAAAAAAACATAAGATTAGGGTGTTGATTTAGAAATAGGAGGCATTCCAAAAAGAAAACATCGAATTATAGTTTTGATAGAAAAATATGAGACATTATGAAAGGAAAACATAGGATTATTGCTTTGATTAAAAAATAGCAGACATTCTGAAAAGAAAACATAAGATTATGCTTTTTATTAAAAAATAGGATTCATTAAAACAAATACTTAGGATTAATGTGTTGATAACAAATATGAGACATTACGAAAGAAGACATTCGATTATTGTTTTGATTAACAAATAGAGCGCATGCCCAAATAAATACATAAGATTAAGATTTTTATTCAAAAGTAGGAGGCATTTTGAAAAAAAAAACATAGAATTAGGATTTTAATTGAAAAATATGAGGCATTACGAAAAGAAAACTTAGGATTAGGGTTTTGATTAAAAATTAGAAGAGATTCCCCAGACAACAGATAGGAGACATTGCTGTTAGAAAACATAGGATTAGGGTTTTGATTAAAAACATAGGTTAGTCTTTCATTTTTTTTATTATTATTGTTATTTTTTAATTAAAATAATATAAAAATAAATGATATAGCAAAAAAAAGGTGCAACATGAGGACTTCGGAACATGGCACCCATCCTAGTGCTACTCTTATCAGAGCTCGCTTAACTTCAAAGTTCTGATGGGATCTGGTGTTTTAGTGTTGGTATAATCGCACCCAATGGAAGTTTACCAGAGTTGACAAATGACAGATTAGGTTTTTATTGAAAATAAGATGACATTTTGATATGAGGTTTGGGTTTTGATTAAAACATAGCAGGCCTTCAAAAATCGAAAAATTGGATTAGGGTTTTGATTGAAAAATCTAAGACTTTACTAAATCCTATGCTTTTTATAAAGAAAAACCAAAATTCCATGTTTTCTTATAGTAATGACTCATGTTTTTAATATATTAGAGATATTAATATAAGAAAAAATTAGATTATGGTTTTGATTAAAAAATTATAGACATTTGTAAAATAAAAGAAAATAATAGTGATTTGATTCAAAAATAAGAGAAATTCAGAAAAGAAAACAAAGGCTTATGGTTTTGATTAACATTTGAAAAATAGGGCACATTTTAAAAAAAATTCATAGGATTAGGTTTTGATTGAAAGATAAGAGATATTCTAAAAAAACATAGAATTAGGGTTTTGATTCAAATATAGTAGGCATTCCGAAAATAAAACATTGGATTGCGGTTTTGCTTCAAAACTTTCGGATATTACAATAAGGAAAACAAAGGATGAGGGTTTTGATTAAAAAATGGAAGACATTCCGTAAAGAAAACATACTATTAGGGGTTTGATTGAAAAATTTTAGATATTTCGGAAAGAAAACATAGGATTATTGTTTTGATTTTTTTATTAATATTGTTATTTTTTTAATTAATAAAATCACAAAAAGAAACCATGTTGCAAAAAAAAGGGGGATGGGTGCAACATGCGGACTTCACAAAAAGAAAACAAAGGATTAGGGTTTTCATTCAAAACTGTAAAATAGGACACATTCCGAAAAGAAAACATAGGATTAAGTTTTCGATTAAAAGACAGGTGAGATTCTAAAAAGAAACAAAGGATTATAGTTTTGATTCAAATATAGTAGGCATCTGGAAAAGAAAAAAATAATATTAGGGTTTTAATTGAAAAATAGGAGACATTAGTATAAGAAAACATAGAATTAGGGTTTTGATTAAAAAAATAGGCGACATTCCAAAAAGAAAACATACAATTAGGATTTTGATCGAAAAATATGAGACATTTCGAAAAGAAAACATAGGAATAGGGTTTTGATTCAAAATAAAAGACATTTCCATGAGAAAACATACGATTAGGGCTTTGAATACAAATTAAAATATAGTGGACATTTCGAAAAGAAAATATAGGATTAGGGTTTTGATTCAAAAATAGCATACAATCCCAAAAAGAAAAATACGATTAGGGTTTTGATTCAAATATAGTAGTCATTTTAAAAAAAAACAGTGGATTGGGGTTTTGATTAAAAAATAAGAGACATTATTATAAGAAAACGTGGGGCTAGGGTTTTGATTCAAAATTTATAGATATTCTAAAATGCATAGAAATGGTGAATGTTTTGAATAAAAAATATTAGGCATTCCGAAAAGAAAACAAAAGACATTACTATAAGATAACATAAGATTAGAGTTTTCTTTCAACACTAATAAATAGGAGATATTAAGAAAAAAAAGATAGAATTCCGGTTTTGATTGAAAGATAGGAGATATTACGAAAAGAGAAAACAAAGTATTATGGTTTGGTAGATAGAATTAGGGTTTTGATTAAAAATAATGAGATATTTTGAAAAGAAGACAAAGGATTAGGGTTTTAATTAAAAAATAGGAATAGGGTTTTGATTCAAAACATAAGATTGCGGTTTTGATTAAAAAATAGTAGACATTCCTAAAAAAAAAAAAATAGGATTAGGGTTTTGATTGAAAAATAGGATACATTACTTTGAGAAAATAATGGATTAGTGATTTGATTCAAAAAATGAGACATTCAAAAAGGAAAACAAAGGATTAGAGTTTGATTCAAAACTGAAAAATATGACACATTCCAAAAAGAAAACATAGGATTAGGGTTTTGATTCAAAAATAGCAGACAACCCGAAAGGAAAGGATTAGATTTTTTATTGAAAAGTAGTAGACATTGCGAGCAAAATAATAGGTTACGGTTTTTATTCAAAAATGATAAATAGGAGACATTAAGGAAAGAAAACAAATGATTCAGGTTTTGTTTAGGAAAAAGTGTTAATGTTTCAATTGAAAAATATGAGACATTACTATAAGAAAACATACAATTAGGGTTTTGATTCAAAACACTAATCTTATGTTTTTTTAATAGTAATCTCGAATATAAAAAATAGTGTTTTGAACCAAAACCCTAATCTTATCTTTCCGAAAAGAAAACCTAAGATTAGGGTTTTCATTCCAAAAAGGGAGACATTCTGAAAAAAACAAAGGATTAGGATTTTAATATAAAGCTGAAAAATAACACACATTCCAAAAAGAAAACAAAGAATTAGGGTTTTGATTCAAAACTGAAAAATAGGACACATTCCGAAAAGAAAACATAGGATTATGATTTTGATTCAAAAATAGCAAACATTACAAAAGAAAAAGAAAGGATTGTGTTTTTAATTGAAAAATAGGAGATGTTCCGAAAAGAAAACCTTGGTTAGGTTTCTGAATCAAAACTTACAAATAGAAAACATTAAAAAAAGAAAACATTGGATTCAGGTTTTCATTGAAAGATAGGAGACATTCCAATAAATAAACATAGGATTAGGGGGTTGATTGAAAGATAGGAGGCAATCCAAAAAATAAACATAGGATTAGGGGGTTGATTGAAAGATAGGAGACATTCCAGAAGGAAAACATAGAATTAGTGTTTTGATTCAAATATAATAGGCATTCCGAAAAGAAAACATAGGACTAGTATTTTGATTGAAAAATAGGAGCCATTACTATAAGATAGTATTATGGTTTTAAATGAAAAATAGGAGACATTATTATAAGAAAACATAGGATTAAAGTTTTGATGAAAACATAAGATTAGAAATACGGCCTCAATTGAAAAATAGGAGACATTACTATAAAAAAACATAGAATTAGGGTTTTGATTAAAAAATAGCAGACATTCCGAGAAAAAAAAACATAGGATTAGGGTTTTGATTAAAAAAATATGATGAATTTCGAAAAGAAAACATAGGATTAGGATTTTAAATGAAAAATTGGAGACATTACTATAATAAAACATAGGATTAGGGTTTTGATACAAAAATAGTAGACATTCCGAAAAGAAAACGTTGGATTAATGTTTTGATTGAAAAATATGAGAAATTTGAAAAAAAAAAATAAGATTAGGTTTTTGATTGAAAAATAGTACACATTCAGAAAGGAAAAAAATGAATTAGGGATTTGATTAAAAAATAGGTGAAATCTCTAAAAGAAAACTTAGGATTAGAGTTTTGATTGAAAAATATGAGCCATTACTATAAGAAAATATAGGAATAGCTTTTCGATTAAAAAATAGGAAATATTCCGAAAAAGAAAACATAGGTCAGAATTTTGGTTCGAAACTGATAAATAGGAGACATTAAGAAAAAAAGATAAGATTCAAGTTTTGAATGAAAGATAAGAGACATTCCAAAACAAAAAACATAGAATTAAGGTTTTGATTAAAAAATATGAGCCATTTCTAAAAGATAATAAATGATTATTATTTTGATTAAAAAATAGCACAAATTTCAAAAGAAATCAAAGGATTAGGGTTTTGATTTAAAAATAGCAGCCATTCCTAAAAGAAAACATAGTATTAGGACATTTCCAAATCAAAATCCTAAGAAAAACCCTACTATTTTTTAATCAATACCCTAATCCTATGTTTTCTTTTCGAAGTGTCTTATAATTTTCAATCAAAACCCTAACCTTATGATTTATTTTCCTATGTTTTCTTTTACAAATGTCTCCTAATTTTTTGTTTTTAATAAAAAACGTAATCCTATGTTTTCCTATAGTAATGTCTCCTATTTTTCAATCAAAATCCTCACCTATGTTTTTTTTGAAATGTCTCCTATTTTTCATTCAAAACCCTAATCCTATGTTTTATTTTCAGAATGTGTCATGTATTTCAGTTTTGAATCAAAACACTAATCCTATATTTTCTTTTTGAAATGTCTCATATTTTTCAGTCAAAACCCTAATCCTATGCTTTATTTTCCTATGTTTTCTTTTGCGACTGTCTTTTATTTTGTTGTTTTTAAACAAAACAGTAATCCTATATTTTCATATAGTAATGTTTTGATTGAAAACATAAGATTAGGGTATTGTTTAGAATGTCTCATATTTTTAATCAAAACCCTAATCTCTTATGTTTTTGTTTTCGTATTTGCTCCAATTTTTGAATAAAAAATCTAATCCAATGTTTTTTTAGGAATGTCTCCAATCTTTCAATCAAAACATCAATCCTATGTTTTCTTTTCTTAATGTCCACTATTTTTTAATCAAAACACTAAGGCTGAGTTTGATTGCCCTTTTTTCCCCTGGAAAAATTTTCCACGGGTCATTTTCCATCAATTTAAGCTGTTTGTTTGCCAAAATTTTCCATGGAAAAATTTTCCACAAACCCTATCACGTGACCTTATTTTCCCTCAAATTAGTGGAAAATTTTACCTGCCTCCACCATGGGAATAGTTTTCCATGGAAAACATATGGGCCTATGTGAAAAAATAACATAAGGGCCTATGTGAAAAACCTAACATGCAAGGCAAATATATTTCTCTACTATGCCTACCCCAAATCCCTAACTTGTTTCGAAACCCTAGAACCTCACCACCACTTGCTTTTCGGTCTCAATCCCTATCCGCTCTCTCCTCTCGATCGCTCTCGGTTTACAGATATTCATTAATCGCAACCCTTGTTATTCTAGTTTCATGGCATGCTTTTGATTCTCGATTGATTTAGGGTTTCTTTACTAACAAGATTATGCCATAGAGATGATTTGATTCTGGTAGAGACCGTGGTATATATGTATTGTTCATATATATGTATATATGTATATATATAGATATATGGATATATATATATGGATATATATAATCTGAATGAAAAAGAGTGTGGTATATATGTACTGTGCATATATATATGGATGATATATATATGGATATATATAATCTGAATGGCAAAGAGAGTGGTATACATGTACTGTGTGTATATATAGATATATATGAGGCCATATCCAGATCTGGTATATATATATAATCTGAATGGAAAAATTAAATATGCCTTCAATTACCTATGCTTCCCCAGTTCCTTTTCAATTCTTTTGATTTTTCTCCTTGTTCTTTTGGTTTTCACCAATAAACTTATATAAAGTTCAGTTGACCGCGGGATTGATCGTGTGGTGTGTTGGTTGACGTCTTCGGCTTCGAGCTCCCTCCAATTCTTCTTGGAACCCCCAGGTTCCAATCGCTGATTTATTTTTTTTAACTTAAATTAGCTTCGAATTTTCATCAATTTCTTTAATCTTGTTCAATCTGATTAGCTGACCTTGAATCTTTGCTTAATTTGAAGATTAGGGTTTCTGTTTGTTGATTTTGTTTGGGTTTTCCATTATTTTTTTTTGAACTTTTTAATTGTTAATATAATTAATTAATGTCAGTGGATCACAAGACCAGCAGACTACGACACACACACACACACACACACACATATATATATATATATGGATTAGATTAATTAAGGACATGATAATGCTAGTCTTGACTAATATATGATGAATCATGCATGTCATACTAGTTTTTCTTTCATTAACCTACACCTGCAAATCAAATTTATCACTTAATTAACATATTTGGCTTGTACCATGAAATATGATCGTGTCTCTTTGTCTATTTCAAATCATAATCTGTTTCTTGTGGTTCCTACTGTCTAGGTTTCTTTTTATTGTAGTCTATATCCTGATAGCAAAACCTACTCTAGATTATTTTTGTTTTTTTTTATTCTGGGGGCTAGAGCCAGTGATCACATATTGATGGTGTTGTTATAAGTAAACTAACTATTTGAAGATTAAAAATATATGTTACTAACATACTATTTAATAATTGATATTTATTAATATTAATATTTTTAATATTAACTTTATTTAAAAATCCTTAATATATACATATATATTTCTGAAGAATATCCTTGGTATTCATTCTCTTTGGAGATGATGGTGAAATAAACCAAAATTAGAACATGACCTTAGACGATTTAAGACAAATTATTTGCTTGAGGATAAAAGATAGAGAAAAGAAGGAAAAAAATTAAAGCAAACATTTTCTTTTGCTTAATCAACATTTATTTGATTTTGTTGTTTTAAAATTTATATTAGTAAGATGGATTATCTTTTTCTATTTTAAGCTTCATTTATTTTTATTTATTTACTTATTTATTTATTTTTTATTTTATTATTTTTTTTAGAAAGAGAACTGAGTTACTTATTGATGTATCAATTTAAATTTAAGCCGACCTTGAGTTATTTATGTACAAACAATACGCTAAAATAATTAGAATTATGTTTTAAAATATTTGAAATTGTAGCAAAACTCCAAGAACATCAATTGTATCTCTTTCTTGCAATGGCGAGCTCACATGACATTATACCTTTCAAATTTTATTATATAAAAAACACTAGATATTGACATAATAAATTATCTCATTTTGAGAACACTTTGCATGTACCCACCAAAAACAGCAAAAAATAAAAAGTAGAAAGAAACATGAATTTCTTGCAATTTCAAGTTTTCAAGAGACATATAAGCAAAAAATCCCTATCAATGACTTTGTTCCTATTTCATTCCATCATTTTAGCTTGTACCATGAATCCACACTTTATTCTTGCTAAGTGCAAGTGCACACTACACCAATTGCTCCTTATTGTCTATTATTAAGACGTATTAATTATATATAATTGTGTTATTTAGTGGTCTTAATAATCTAAAGTGCTAATCCTTATTCAAAAGTCGATTGAGTTTTCCATACCCAACTCATCATGCAATGATGATGCATTCATTTAGTGTGCATACTATGTTTATATCTATCCATCCATACTATGCCAAGTCAGTAAAATTTATGATTGTTTAAATTTTAACTTCTATTTTTAATGTGTCTAAGATAAAAAAGATGCACTTGCGGATTGCCAACTATTGACTTTTCTTCATCAAACTGAGATTTTTTGACAAGTCAAGATAAATAGTAACATGTTTTTTAGACCATCATTCATAACAAAAAATTGAATTGTTCATTCTAGTGACTAGTTTCAAATTAAGACTAATGTTTTAAACATTAAAGACAATGCTCAAACTGCAAAGCTAATGCAGTTCCCTGTTGATAACCATATAATTTGTGATCATGCCATAAATTTAGGGTACCAAATTATTTAATTGAGACAATATTTATTTATCTTTATTTAACAATTTCCATAGGTTAACGAATGGCGAGAACACCAATTGAAAGACAACTTTTGATAACGTTTTGGACGATGGTCATTCAAGCCTCGTCGATCTATAATCATATGAGGCAACACTATCATAATAGAATTATCCATAGAGCTCCTCATAGGAATTGGAGTGTTGAGAGAGAGTTAGTATTGAATCGAATGTTCAACACTAGTGATAGGATTTGTCGTGAGCTAATCAGGATGAAAATGGTTGCATTCCATAGTTTGTGCAATAGCTTACTTGCTTATGGGTTAGATCGAAGGCGATTTGTGAGTGTTGAATAGCAAGTAGCTTTGTTTGTGCACACAGTTGGCCATGACCACCGCAACAGAGTTGGAAGTTTTACATTTTTTAGGTCTGGCCAAACTGTTAGCTACTATTTCCATAGAGTGTTAAATGCATGTCTTAACCTCTATAGAGATGTTGTCAAAAATGCCGAAGCTCAAAACTCCCCAAATGATAAGGAGAATATCCAAGATTGGTTCCATTACTTTCAGGTTAGATGCTTATACCTATAAGATTTTTTTTTATTCCTGTTAGGTTATATATTTATCACTAAAAAAATAAATATGACCTTTAATAGGACGCTGTGGGTGCTATAGACGGTACTCACATTACTGCTAACGTCCCTGTGGAGGAACAACCTATGTATCGGAATAGAAAACAAGTCATTTCTCAAAATATTTTGGTGGCATGTACATTTGATATGAGGTTTACTTATGTGCTTGCCGGTTGGGAAGGATCAACTCATGATGGCCAGTTGTTAAGGAGTGCAGTCTCACGGCAAGGAGATAGGTTGACCGTTCCTCTAGGTATGCTATACATCCCTTAATCTATCCTAACAATAAGTTTATGTCACCATTTGTGTTCATTCAACCTTATAATAATAGGTAAATACTACCTTGCTGATGCGGGGTTCCCCCTAGTCCCTGGTTTTCTTACACCATATCGGGGTACGCGGTATCATTGTAGAGACATTCAAGGTCTACTTCCTGAGAATTACAAAGAGCTATTCAACTTTCGACACTCATCTCTTCGTAATGTTGTTGAGAGGACTATTGGCTTGTTGAAGAAGAGGTTTGCCTATCTTAGGCATAAACCCTTTCATGACATAGATACACAATCAAAGATCATCCTTGCATGTTGTGCCTTGCATAACTTCTTACGTATTAATGCCTCAGATGATTTTTGTAGTGATGATTAGGTTAGCGACAATGAAATAGACCCCCCGCATGTCGATGTTCCTGAAGACACACATGTTGATGCAAATCTCAGAATGACATCTAAAGCAGCATGGACCAACCTTAGAGATTCACTATCCAATATTATGTGGGCTAATTTTGGCGCTAGCAATTACAACGCGATCTATTATGATTAATGAATTTGCTATGCTATGTTTTAAATCTTGACACCTTATTTTATGTTACTTTATGGCATAACTATATATTATGCATTTATGCACTTTTAATTGCATATTTCAAATATTTATGTTATTTTTTGTCACAATTTTATATTACATACTTATGTTACTTTTAATTGCACATTTGAATGATACATGTGCTATGCTATGCCACTGATTTTTAAAGTGCGTCAGAAAATGGGAAGTCGAAGATTTGGTAATCAAGCCTCATTTACTGTTCCTAGAACTGCTACATCCTCGAGCTCCTCTGCACCTGATGTTGAGGAAATCACTCCAGCCTCTTCCCAAGTTGAAACAAAAAAAAACAAGTATGTTAGTCAGACGATATGGATCAAGCTCTTATAGATACCCTTTTAGAGGTGGTGCTTGTAGGGCCAAGAAGAACAGAAAATGGATTTAAGGCTGACGAGTGTACAAAGGTTGTTAACAAAGTACTTGAACGTTGCCAAGTGGTTGTTGGAGTTGTTCATGTGAGGGCTAGGATGAAGACTCTCAAAACTGAGTTCAAGGAGATCACTGAGTTGTTTAAGACAAGTGGGTTTGAGTTGGATGCGAACGGACGAATCACAGTGGATCCTCTTGTTTGGGAGAACCACCTTCAAGTAAAATTTCATTTCCTTGCATTTATTCTCCCACGTTAGAGTTTGATAATGGGGTTGATATCATTTTCACTTTCATTTTATGTTCATTAATTTGTTTTTGTCATATAAATTATTACTATTTTATATCATGGATACACTTTTATCAATTTTGATTAACTTTTGTTTTTCATGGCTTTTTTAGGATAATCCAAATGCAACAAATTTGAAGGGGAAATTATGTCCTCGCTATTATGACTTAGCTACAATTTTTGGCAATGACAGCGTAACTGGAGATCGAGCTATCACGGGGAATGACTTTGTACAAATGAATGAAGATGAAATCAACAATCCGGTAGGAGTTGGTGTAGGGGATGAAGATGAGATGGAGGAAGCACACCCAACTCAGTCGAACATACCTAATGCATCTAATGAAGTAGCACAAAAGAGAGCTTAAAGTAAACACCAAAGACCTATAGATGAGGCCGCCACGGCCCGTCACAACTATTGCTCAATCCTCACAAAAAATGGCTAATGCGTTCGAGAAGCAAGCAAGTGAAAGTTATACCGATGTGCAAGCCATCCTAGACAAAGTCCAAGGATTGGGTCTTGCAGATAATGATGTGGTGGCTCTCATGCAAATATTTGTTCATGATGAAAAAGAATCTCGTTTCTTCTTTAGGATTAATGATGAAGCATTTTTGCATACTTGGGTTAATCACAAGCTCGGCAAGTGATCTATGTCATGGATTGTGTTTTGATTAAAGGGGAGAAATATGTTTACATTACTATGAATTTTTTAGTTGTATTTGAAGCAATAGACATATTTGTAATGATGATTTTGAAGTTTGTGGTTTACTAAATCAATGTTTTGAGGGATATATTACGTTATTTGAATGGTTTATTAAATCTTTGTTTTTAGATATATATTACGGTGTTTGAATGGTATATATTACGTTGTTTGAATGGTTTACTAAATCTTTGTTTTTAGGTATATATTATGGTGTTTGAATGGTATATATTACGTTGTTTAAGGTAGCCAAAAATATACAATTTCCATGGAGAAAATTTTCCATGGAAAATGTGACTTTTTCCAGGGAAAATTGATGCAATCAAACAACAAATAATGTTTTTTCCACGGAAAATGTTACATTTTCCGTGGAAAATAAGAGTAATCAAACAACAAAATAAGAATTTTTCATAAATTTTTTTTGATTTTCTAGCTAGAAAATATTGCCATTCAAATAACTATTTTTTCATTTTCCACGAAAATTTTTCCATGGCACGAAAATTTTTCCATGGAAAAATATTCCATGGAAAAATTTTCTTTTCCACCCATTTTCCATGTTGCCAATCAAACACAACCTAATAGTATATTTTATTATAGTAATGTCTCTTATTTTTCAATCAAAACACTAATCCTATGTTTTGTTTTCAGAATGTCTATTATTTTTTTGTCAAAACAATAATCTTATGTTTTCATTTGGAGTGTCTTCTATTTTTTAATCAAAATCCTAATCCTATTTTTTCTTTTGAGAATGTCTCCTATTTTTTATTCAATACCCTAATCCTAGTTTTTCATTTTGTAATGGCTCTTATTTTTTAATCAAAACAATAATTAAATATTTTCCTATTGTAATGTCTCTTACTTTTTAATCAAAATGCTAATCCTATATTTTTTGGAATGCCTCCTATTTTTGAATCAGAACCCTAATCTTATGTTTTCTTTTGGGAATGCTTGTAATGTTTTAGTCGAAACCCTAATCCTATGTTTTTTATATTAATGTCACCTGTTTTTCAATCAAAATCCTAATTTTATATTTTCTTTTCAAAATGTCTCATATTTTCAATCAATATCCTAATCCTATGTGTTCTTTTTGGAATGTCTACGATTTTTAATCAAAACACTAATCTAATGTTTTCTTGTAGTTATGCCTCTTATTTTTTATTCAACCCCCTAATCGTATTTTTTGTTATACTTATGTCTCCTATTTTTCAATTAAATCCCTAATCCTATATTTTTGGAATGGCTACTATTTGTCAATCAAAAAAGCTAATAATATGTTTTTTTTTCCAAAATGTGTCCTATCTTTTAATCAAACCATGAATCCGATGTTTTTTAATGTCTCCTATTTCTCAGTTTTGAATCAAAACACTAACCTATATTTTAATTTTTGAATGTCTCCAATTTTTCAATAAAAAACATAATTCTTTCTTTTATTTTCAGAATATCTACTAATTTTGACTAAACACCCTAATCCTATGTTTTCTTCTCGTAATGTGTGCTATTTTTCAGTTTTGAATCAAAACACTAATCCTTTATTTTTGTTTGGGAATGTCTAATTTTTTTAATCAATACCCAAATCCTATCTTTTGTTTTCGGAATGTCTGCTAATTTTTAATTGAAATCCTAATCCTATGTTTTCATTTTGGAATTCTCATATTTTTCAATCAAAACCGTAATCTTATGTTTTTTATCGTAACACCTCCAATTTTTCAATTAAAACCCTCCTATTTTTCAATCAAAAACCATAACCATGATTTTGTTTGGAATATCTACTATTTTTGAATCAAAACAATAATCTTTTTTTCTTTTCCGAATGCCTATTTCATTTGAATGAAAACCCTAATCCTATTTTTTCTTTTCAGATTGTCTAATATTTTTATTGAAATCCCTAATCCTGTGTTTTATTGTGGTAATGTCTCATCTTTTTCAATCAAAACACTAATTCTATATTTTGTTTACAAAATTTATAATATATTTGAATTGAAAACCTAATCCTATGTTTTCTTATAGTAATGTCACCTATTTTTCATTCAAAACCCTAATCCTATATTTTCTTATAGTAATGTCTCATATTTTTCAATCAAAACCATAATTTTATGTTTACTTTTTGGAATGTCTACTATTTATTAATCAAAACAATAATCCTATGTTTTTTTTATAGCAATGTTTCCTATTGTTCATTTGAAACTTTAATCCTATTGTTTCTAAGAGTAATACCACCTATTTTCCAAACAAAATGCTAATCCTATGTTTTCTTTATATAATGACTACTATATTCGAATCAAAATCCTAATCCTATTTTTTCTTTTCAAAATATCTCCTATCTTTTAATCAGAACCCGAATCCTATATTTTTTTCTATTTGTAATGTCTTCTACACTACAAGAATTAAGATTTTTAGTGATAACTTTTTTGTGTCACCCTGTTATTTTGCCACGAATATTAGGTTTTATGTTTCAAAAAAGGTAATGGACACTATTGTTTAACTTAATTGTGATAACTTATATTTTTGTCACTATTCTAGGGATAATTGTGACAATTTAGTATATGTCACAATTAAAATGTCACTATTAATATTTTTACAGTGGAAAAATTTCTTTTGTGTAAAATGTTCATTACTATAAACATAAAAGATTTTATGTCAAAAATTTCTTGATGAGAATGATGTGTAATTGTGACAAGAAATATTATCGTCACTATAATTTTTATTTATTGTGACGAAAGTGTTATCCATCACTCAATATATATTCTTTGTTACAATAATTTTGTCACAAAAAATTAACCATTTAGTGCTCCACTAAATATTGCCACAAAAATTAAATTTCTTAACCATGTTATTGAGTTTTTTATGCTAAAAAGTTAATTAACATAATAGTTTGGATTATTTGTGGCATCTAACTATTTTGTCACTATTACAATTTCAATTATGAAAATTTAGTATCCATCACAAATTCACAATTATACATCTTATCATTTGTGTCGATAACTCTGGATACAATAACAATTGAAATACGTAGTACATATAGTTGTAAAATTATATTGTTAATAAAATATTAAAAAGTCTATTTTTTCCTACCAAATCTCGAAGGTTATTTATAAATTTTTTAAGTAATTATAGATAAAATTTAAAAGGTTTTTAAAATTAAAATTTAACATGATTTTATCAAACAAAATTATTATTTATAAATACTTCAAAATAACTTATTAGATGTTAAAAGATTTTGTTCTATTAAGCCAAAATATCAACCTATTAAAACATATAAAAGTAACTATGCCCAAATACTAAATCATCATCATCGCATTGGTGTAGCCCCGTATCTACAATGAGAAGAAGAATATTCCATATATATATTCATCAATAATTTATTAAATAAACAGCTAATTTTCAGATAAAAATACCAAAAGTAACCAAAAAATATTTAAAAACAATAAAAATATAGGCATGGGTTTCTTCAATCTAGTTTTAATATACCAAATAAATTATGCTTGTACTACAAGAATTACAACATTATGATTTTTTTTAGTAACTATCAATCATTTTGTCATAAATATGAATTTTTTGTGATAAAAAAAATTAATGAACACTATTGTTTAGGTTAATTGTGATGATTTTTTTCACTAAAACTATTATAATTGTGACAATTTATGATCTCTTACAATTATGTTGTCACTACTATAATATACCTGGTCATTTTATTTTTTGTGATCACATTTTTTGTCACAAAAAATTCAACTATTAATATCTACTAAATGTTGTCACAAAAAACCCTAAAGTATGTTTAACATTTTGGCGGATCAAATTCGATATGTGTGTGCATATATATATATATATAAACATTTTTTTTAAAAGAAAAATTATTTAAATTTAAAAATATTTATAAAATTTTTTCATAAAAATCGATTTAAAAAAATATTCTCTAAATTCATTGTTTTGCAAGTTGTTATTATTTACCCAATCCTCAAAATTGATATTTTAAGGGATAGAAAACAAGCTTTTAATTTAGATAATAGCTAGGATTTATAGTATTACAGAAAAGTTTTAAAAATTAAAATTAAATAGAGATTTACAAAATCTCACAAAACAAGATATAGATAATATAATTTTTTAAAAAATTAAAATTTAAAAAAGATATATATCCTCAATGAACTAAACATATAAAAAGGGTGAAGCATCTAGTAATTATCTACTTATGGAGATCGATGGAAAGGTTCGGCTTCATTTGATTCGAAGAATTAAAGTGACTCAACTAGCTCTTGATGTAAAGGTACATGTTATTGATGGTCACAAGATTTGCTTATTTTTTGTACTTAAGTTGTTTTACTTAGTTTATGCAATGGATAAGAGATAATTATTTTTGCTTTATCTCTTTAATCTTCAAAGTTAGGTTTATTGAATTTTTCCAATGATGATTGTTTATTAGTGTTTTATTTTTCAATAATTTGAATCTTAGGTTTAGGTTCATAGGGATATGTTATTTAGATTTTGACTATGTGATTTTCTTTTTCTTTATGATTTTTTATTTGTTGAAAATCATAAAAAACCTAATGCAATATGGAACTTGTCTCAATTGAGAAGAAATAATGTTATAAAAGTTGTAATTAAATTATAATTTTTTAATTTTTAAAATTATTTCAATAGATCTTTTTTTTCTAAATGTGCACAATAAGCATCAAGGAAAAGGAATAACATTAAAGTTCCAAGAAAAGAGTCAAATTCTAGCAGAAGTCAAGGTTTAAAAGAAAAAAAGAAGATTAAAATGCACAAAGGAGTACTTCATCTCTAAATTTAGGATAATTTTATAATCTTTGTTCTTTTTTTAAAAGGATAATTTAAAAATTATATTTTCGATATTAAAATTTCCAATTTTATATATTCAAAATTTGAATTTTGCATATTTTGATGATATTTATTTATTTATTCATATAATATTATATCCAAAATATAATTTACTTGTATATTTGCTTGTGTGACAACATTATTTTCAAATTAATGAACTTATTTATGACAATAATAAACACATAACAATATCTCAAAGTAACATTACTGACGAAGTATTGGTCACCAATAAAAATATTACTATTGATAAAAACGTTTTGTTACTATTGTATTTTTGTTAGTCAACAATATTGTCACAATAAAATATATTATTGTGACGGCTTATTCTTCACAATTTAGCATTTTTCTTATGTCAACAAAATTGACACAACTAAACAAATTATTGTGAGCACTTTATTCATCACAATTAAAATTTTTTTGTGTCACTTTGTCACAAATATTAAACTTGCTAGTATCATTCAATTGGTCACAAAAATATGGAACAATTGTGACCATTTGTCTAAAATGGTCACTCTTGTATTAGCATCGGAGATATTTGTGACGGGAGGTGACGACTTCTAAAATTTCCTACTATTACTAATTGTGACTAAAATTATTGCTTTTAGTGATAACTTTTGTTATTACTAAAAATACAATTTGTTGTAGTGCTATTTATCTTTTTTAAATCAAAACCCTAATCTATGCCTTCTTTTCTGGATGTCACCTATTTTTCAATCAAAAACCTAATCCTTTCCTTTCTTTTCAGAATGTCAGGTATTTTTTAATCAAAACCCTAATCTTTTGTTTTCTTTATGGAATGTCTCATTTTTTTTAATCAAAACTATCTTTTGTTTTGGGAATCTCTTTTCATGTATTCTTTTAGTAATGTCTCCTATTTTGGAATAAAAATCCTAATCCTAAGTTTTTGCTTTTGAATGCCTCCTCTTTTTGAATAAAAATCCTAATCCTATGTTTTTGTTTTTGAATACCTCCTATTTTTAAATCAAAACCCTAATCTCATGTTTTCCTATTGAAATGTCTCCTCTTTTTCAATCAAAACAATAATCGCATATTTTCATTACACAATGTTTCATATTTTTATATCAAAACCCTAATCCTAAGTTTTTTAAAGACCTCCTATTTTCTAATCAAGACCTTAATTTTATGATTTCTTTTGGGAATGTCTAGTATATTTTAATCAAAATAGTAATCCTATGTTTTATTTTGTGATGTATCATATTTTTCAATAAACACCTTAAACCTATGTTTTATTTTCAGAATGGCTCTTATTTTTGAATCAAAACCTATTCCTATGTTTTCTTATGGGAATGTCAGCTAATTTTTAATCAAAACCCTAGTCCTATGTTTTCTTTTCAGATGTCAAATATTTTTGACTCAAAACCATAATCCTATGTGTTCTTATATTAATATCGCCTATTTTCCTTTCAAAACCCTAATCCTATGTTTTCTGATAGAAATGTCTACTATTTTTCAATAAAAAACATAATCCAATGTTTTCTTTTCAGAATGCATACTATATTTGAATCAAAATCTTAATCCTATATTTTTTTTTCCGAAATGTTTGCTATTTTTAATCAAAAACCAAATCCTTTATTTGCGTTTTAGTATATCTCTTTTTTTAACAGAACCCTAATCCTATGGTTTCTTATTAAAAAATGTGTCCTATAGTTCAGTACTGAATCAAAACCCAAATCATTTATTTTCTTTTTCAGAATGTCTCTTTTTTTTAATTAAAACCCTAATCCAACCTTTTGTTTTGGGAATGTCTGTTATTTTTTAATCAAAACCCTGATCATATATTTTTTTTTTAATGTCACCTATTTTTGAATAAAAATCCTAATCATGTATTTTCTCTTACGAATATCTCTTATTTTTGAATTAAAACACTAATCCTATGTTTTCCTTTCACAATGCCTTGTATTTCTTAATCAAAACACTTATTCTATGTTTTATTTTCTGAATGTTTGGTATTTATCGGTTTTCAATCAAAACAATAATCCTTTGTTTTATTTTTGTAATGTCTCCTATTTTTCAATCAAAACCCTAATCCTATATTTTTTTTTTCAGAATGTCTCCTATTTTTGAATCGAGCCCAAATCCTATGTTTTATTTTTGGAATGTCTTTGATTTATAGTTTTGAAAGAAAACCTTAATCCTTTTGCTTTCTTTTTGGAATGTTTCCTATTTTTTAATCTAAATCTTAAATACTATGAGTTCCATTCGATGTGTCTCATATTTTTTCAACTAAAACCGTAATCCCATGTTTTCTTTTAGGAATGACACCTAAATTACGTTTTTCATCAAAAACTTAATCCTATTATTTCTTCTTGGAATGTCTTCTAGTTTGAATCAAAACCCTAATCTTAAGCTTTTTTTTTGAAAATACCTCCTATTTTTTAATCAAAACTCTAATCTTATACATATTTTATAATGTATACTATTTTTTAATCCAAAACCTAAATCTATGTTTTCTTACAGTAATGTCTCCTATTTTTCAATCAAAATCCTAATATTATATTTTCTTTTCGGAATGCCTACTATATTTCAATCAAAACAATAATCATATGTTTTATTATAATAATGTCTCCTATTTTTCAATCAAAACCCTAATCCTATGTTTTCTTTCTAAAATGCTTGTTATATTTGAATCAAAACCCTAGTCCTATATTTTCTTTCTAGAATGCTTGCTATATTTGAATCAAAACCCTAGTCTTATATTTTCTTATAGGAATGTCCCCTATTTTCTAAACAAAACACAAATCCTATGTTTTCTTTTTCTTAATGTCTTCTATTTGTTAGTTTTGAATCAAAACTCTAACCTATGTTTTCTTTTTAGAATGTCTCCTATTTTTAATAAAAAACCTAATTCTTTCTTTTCTTTTCAAAATCTTTGTTATTTTTTAATCAAAACACTAATCCTACTACGTTTTCTTTTTTTAATGTGTACTATTATTCAGTTTTGAATGAAAAACTTAACAATTTAATATCTTTTCGGAATGTCTCATTTTTTTAATGAAAATATTAATCCTATCTTTTGATTTGTGAATCTCTAATAATTTTAATCAAAACCTTAATCCTATCTTTTGATTTGTGAATGTTTGCTATTTTTTAATCAAAACAATAAGAGTATGTTTTCTTTCGCAATGTCTCATATTTCCTAATCAAAACTCTAAGAAGTTTTATTAATGGCTCCTATTTTTTATTGAAAATCCTAATCTTATGTTTACTTTTGGGAACATCTGTTGTTTTTTAATCATAACAATAAACGTATGTTATCTTTTTGTAATGGCTCACATTCTTCAATCAAAACCCTAATTGTATGTTTTTTTAGAATGACTACTATTTTTTAATCAAAACCCTAATCCTACATCTTCTTTTGAAAATGTCTTCCAATTTTGAATCAAAACTCTAATCCTAGGTTATCTTTTGGAAATGTCCCCTATTTTTCATTCAAAACCATAACCCTATGTCTTCTTAAAGTAATCTCTCATATTTTAAAATCATAGCCCTAATCCTATGTTTTCTTTTTGAAATGTCTCATATTTTTCAATAAAACCCTAACCCTAATTTTTATTTTCCGAATGATTTCATTTTTGAATCAAAACCATAATCATATGTTCTCTTATAGTAATGTCTTCTATTTTTTTTATTCAAAACACTAATCATGTAATTTCTTATAGTAATGTCTAGTATTTTTCAATCAAAACACTAATTCTTATTTTCTTATAGTAATGTTCCCTATTTTTCAATCAAAACCTTAGTCCTACGATTTCTTTTAGGAATGCCTTTTACATTTGAATCAAAACCCAAATCCAATGTTTTATGTTTGGAATGTCTCATATCAATCGATCAAAACAGTAATCCTATGTTTTCTTTTCATAATGACTCCTATTTATGGGTTTTAAATCAAAACCCTAATCTATCATTTTTTTGGTAATCTCGGTTAATTTTTAATTAAAACAATAATACTATATTTTCTTATAGTTATGTCCCTATTTTTCATTCAAAACTATAAACCTATGTTTTCTAATATTAATGTATCCTAATTTTCAATCAAAACTGAAATCCTATGTTTTCTTTTTGGAATGCCTACTATCTTTCAATCAAAACCGTAATCCTATGTTTTCTTTTCAGAATGTGTCCTATCCTTCAGTGGAAACCCAAATTTTATTTTTTCCTTTCTTAATGTTTCCTATTTCTCAGTTTTAAATCAAAACCCTAAATTATATTTTGTTTTCAGAATGCCTCCAATTTTTCAATAAAAACCCTTATCCTTTCCTTTCTTTTCTGAGTGTCTGCTATTTTTGAATCAAAACTCTAATCCTATGTTTTCTTTTCGGAATGTGTTCTATTTTTTTGTTTTAAACCAAACCACTAATTGTTTATTTTATTTTTATAAAGTCTCATTTTTTTCATCAAAACACAAATCCAATCTTTTGTTTTGTCAATGCCTACTAATTATTATTTAAAACCCTAATCCTATGTTTTTATCTCATAATGTCTTATATTTTTCAATCAAAACTCTAGTTCTATGTTTTTATTTTGGATTGCCTCTATTTTTCAAACAAAACGCTAAGCATTTGTTTTCTTTTTTGAGTATCTACTACTTTTGAATCAAAACCCTATTGCTATGTTTTCTTATAATAAATTATCCTATTTTTCAATCAAAACCTAAATCCTATTTTTTTATTTTTGAATCCCCACTATATGTGAATCAAAACCCTAATCCTATGTTTTTGTTATAAATGTGTAATATTTTTTAATCAAAAAACTAATTCTGTGTTTTCTTATAGTGATGGCTCATACTTTTCATTCAAAACCCTAATCTTATGTCTTTTTATAACAATGTCTCCTATTTTTTCGATCAAAGCCCTATTCCTATGATTTTTTTTGGAATGGCTGCTATATGTGAATCAAAACTTTAATCCTATATTTTTTTTTCCCATTTCCAATCAAAACAATAATTCTATATTTTATTTTCAGGATGTCTCCTATTTTTGAATAAAAATTCTAATCCTTTGTGTTTCCTTTCAAAATGTCCCCTATTTTTCTTTTTCTTTTTAATCAACACCCTTATCCTATGTTTTATTACAGTCATGTCTACTATTTTGAATTAGGATACTAATCCTTTGTTTTCCTTTCGACATATCTCATATTTTTCAATCGAATTTTTAATCCTATATTCACTTTTTGGAATATCTGCTATTTTGGAATCAAAACCTAAATCCCATGTTTTGTTAAAGTAATGACTTCTACTTTTTAATCAAAACCCAAATGAAAACATAGGATGAATATTTTGATTACTGTTTGATTCAAAAATAAGAGACAATCCGAAAAGAATACATAGGATTATGATTTTTATTCAAATATAGTAGGTGTTCCAAAAGGAAAACATATGATTACTGTTTGATTAAAAAATAAGAAACAATCCGCAAAAAAAACATGGGATTATGGTTTTGATTGAAATATAGTAGACATTCCAAAAAGAAAACATAGGATTAGTGTTTTGACTAAAAAAATGAGACATTTTGAAAATAAAACATAGGATAAGGGTTTGATTCCAAAATAGTACACATTCTAAAAAGAAAGCATAGGATTTTGCTTTTGATTGAAAAAATAGGAGATATTACTATATAGAAACATAGGATTATTGTTTTACTTACAAACAAAAAATAGGGAAATTTTTGAAAGGAAAAACATAGGGATCGGGGTTTTGTTTCAAAAATAGAAAACATACGAAAAAGTGAAGAAATGATTAGCTTTTTTTGATTGAAAAAAATGGGAGCCATTCGAAAGAAAACATAGGTTTAGAGTTTTTGATTAAAAATATGAGACATTTTGCAGAAAAGATCGGATTAAGGTTTTGATTAAAAATTGAAAAATTTTCTACATTTCCAAAAGAAATTATAGGATTATTGTTTTGATTAAAAATTGAGACATTCGAAAGAAAGAAAAAAGGACTAGGGTTTTAATTAAAAAACGAAAAATCAAACACATTAATAAAAGAAAACATAGGATTCAGGTTTTGATTAATAAATAACGGACATTGTGAAAATAAAAGAAAGGATTAGGTTTTTGATTGAAAAATAGGAGATATTCCAAAAAAAAACATAAGATTATGACTTTAATTCAAAACAAGTAGACATTCTGAAAAGAAAACATAGGTTATAGTTTTGATTCAAAAATATGAGACATTTCACAGAGAAAACATAGGATTAAGGTTTTGATTAAAAACTAAAAAATTGGCTACATTTCTAAAGGAAATCATAGGATTATTGTCTTGATTAAAAAAAATGAGACATTCTTAAAAGAGAATAAAGGACTAGGGTTTTGATTCAAAAATAAAAAATCGAATACATTACGAAAAGAAAACATATGATTTGGGTTTTCATTAAAAAACAGTGGACATTTTGAAAAAGAAAAGAAAGGATTAGGTTTTTGATTGAAAAATAGGAGACATTCAAAAAAGAAAACATATGATTAAGGTTTTGATTAAAAAATAGTGGACATTACGAGCAAGGATTAAGGTTTAGATTAAAAAAGGGACCATCTGAAAAAAGCCAATGGATTAGTGTTTTGATTCAAAATAAAAAAATATGATATATTCCGAAAAGAAAACATAGGATTATGGTTTAGCTTGAAAGATAGGAGACATTCGGGAAAAAAACATAGGATTAGGATTTTGACTCAAATATAGTTGGCATTCCACAAAGTAAAGAAAGGATTATGGTTTTGATTGAAAACTATGAGACAACACTATAAGAAAACATAGGATTAGTGTATTGGTTCAAAGATAGTAGACATTCCGAAAAAAACATAGGATTAGGTTTTGACTCAAATATAGTAGGCATTCCACATAGTGAACATAGGATTTGGATTTTGATTGAAAACTATGAGACAATACTACATAAAACACAGGATTAAGTTATTGGTTTAAAGATAGTAGACATTCCAAAAAAAAACGTAAGATTAGATTTTGATTGAAAAATATGAGGTATTTTTAAAAGAAAATGTAGGATTAGGTTTTTGATTAAAAGATAGAAAATATTACAATAAGAAAAACATAGGACTATTTTTTTTATTAAAAATTAGTAAACATTAAGAAAAAGGAAACATAAGATTCGGGTTTTTGATTGAAATATTGGTGACATTGCGAAAAGAAAACATAGGATTAGGATTTTCATTAAAAAATAGGATGCATTACCAAAAGATAACATAAAAATAGGATTTTAATAAAAAAATAAAACATAGGATTAGGGTTTCCATTTAAAATCCAAAAATAGGAGACATTTCGAAAGGAAAAGATAGTATTAGGTTTTTGAATCAAAAACCAAATTTTGTGTTTTTCTTTTGGGGATATATGCTATTTTTGAATCAAAACAATAATCGTATGTTTTCTTTTCGTTATTCTTATATGAAAACCCTACTCATATGTTTTCTTATGGTAATGTCTCTAATTTTTGCTAATTTTAATGAAAACCATAATCCAATGTTTTTCCTTTTCAGAATGTCTCATATTTTTCAATCAAAACCTTAATCTTATGTTTTCTTTTCAGAATCCCTACTATTATTCAATCAAAACTCTAATCCTATGTTTCTTTTCATAATGTCTACTATTTTTGAATTAATATCCTAATCCTATGTTTTCTAATAATAATGTCTACTATTTCTTAATCAAAACCCTATACTATATTTTTTTTTCTTAAAATGGCTCCTATTTTTGAATCAAAACCCTAATGTTATATTTTCATTTGGGAATGCAATCTATTTTTTTAATCAAGACAATAATCGTATGTTTTCTTTTTGAAATGTCTGATATTTTTCAATCAAACCCATAATCCGATATTTTCTCTTCAAAATATCTACTATTATTGTATGACCATGTGATGTCCCCTTATATATCGACCTAGAGCAAATCACCGCGAGTTGAGTCACTTTAGCATTCACTATAGCAAATCGATTATAGCACAAGTTTGGAGAAGGAGCATGGTTTGTGTGCTCCTAGCATGATCGTGCTCAAGGGGTGTTAGGGGCGTCTCGTGCTCGACACGTGATTTAATTGTTTAGATAATCTAGTGGTAATCGGTGGGAGTGAGTGCGACTCTCGCGAGGCGTGTTGTGTCCGAAAAATTGCTTTTTAACTTAGATCTAGGGGCATTCTTTTTGGGATTTTTCTCTTCATCTTTCCTTCCTTCTTTCTTCGGGATAGGTGCCAAGCTCTTCTCCTTCACTTTCTCGGTGCCTAAGTAGAGCTACAATGCAAGATCGCGAGTGGAGCGGAGCTAAGCCCGGCGGAACTCCATTGAAGCGTCGTCAGGTGGTTGAGAAACGAAAGAGGGAGTCTTTCATGGCTTTGTTACCTTTTGTTTTCTTTAGTCTTTTATGGATTTTTAAAAGTATGATGGGCTGGCCACTCTCTCTTTTGCCCCGGATCTATGAACGTGGATGTTTATGTGTTATGTTGATTTACTTGCTTTTTAATGTGCATGGAGTTATATTGGTTTCTTGTGTTTAATCATTTGTTTGAATAACTTCGATGTGTTTGATTTGCACAGCTTGCTTAGGTAAAAAGATTGGTGTGTGATTGCCATAGTTGTAGTTGCAGTGTGATTGCAAAAAACTTGATGTTCTATGAAACCCATGTTACCTTAGCAAAACTTGGTGTGTTGAGAATCATAGATGCAACATTGCTCTTAAGCACACACACAAGAACCTTTAAGATAGTACCTGTGTAGGTATTAGTAGAAAGTCCATTGTATGTTTCTCTAGGGGGATTAGTTCAAAGGGCACTCGCTTATCTCTATGTATCTCACCTAGTTCCATTCTAGTCCTTACCTATCATCTTTTTCCTCCTTTAGGATCTAGTTATAACTCTTTTTACCAACCATCGTTGTCAGTTAGACATTAGAAGATCAATTAGTTCTTTGAGTCCAGGTCCTATAATCGACAACCTTACCCTTCATGGGGTACCACCGTTTACTTGTGTGCGAACCCGTGCGCTACGGAGGCTACATCAGTCAGGACTCTTTCCAAAAATAAAAGATATTATTAGGGGTTTTCATTCAAAACCAACCGCCATTCGAGAAAGAAAACATAAGATTAGGGATATTTTCAAAATCAAAGCCCCTATCAAAAACAATACTATTTTTGAATAAAAACCCTAATCCTTTGTTTCTTTTCCGATTATCTCAATTTTCTTAATCAAAACCCTATTCCTATCTTTTGTTTTAAGGAGTAGCATCGTTATCGATAATGTCATGTTTTCTTTTTGAATGTCAACTATTTTTTGAATTAAAGACTAATTTCAATAGATGCGATCATATACTATTTTTGAAATGCAGACTTTAATACAAATATAGTATTAGTCATGATTTGTTAGCGTTTTGATAAAATTACAAATGCGAAAAGAAAACATTGATGGTTTGCAAAAATGGGGCATTCAAAAAGAAAATAGTGGATGAGGGTTTTGATTTGAGTACTACATAAGTTAGTGTTTTTTGATTCAAATATAGTAGGGCATTCTACATAGGGTGTTTTAATTCAAAAATTTTGGACATTTAGATGTAGGATTAGGGTCTTTTGATTGACTAGACATTGCTATATATATGATTAGTGTTTTTGATTTGCAAAATAGAGGACAAACCGTAAAAGGAAAATATAGGATTAGTGGTTTTGATTAAAAATTTGGAGACATTTTCATACCATAGAATTAGTGTTTGATTGAAATACTGGAGACATTGTAAAATAAAATGTAGGATTAGTAGTATTGATTCAGCAAATAATATTACCAAAAAGAGCATAGAATTAGCGTTTCGAAAGGTAGGATTTGGGTTTTGATATAAGACATTTTTAAAAAGAAAATATATGATTCGGGTTTTTGATTGAAATATAGGATTACTAATATTTTCTTTTGAAATATCTTCTTTTTATTCAAAAATAAGAGACATTTTTGAAACTTTTCCATAATGTCTCATATTTTTCAATAAAATTTCAAAAAAGAAAACAAAGTATTAGGTTTTGATTGAAAAATAATAGACATTCCAAAAAGAAATCATACTGATTAGGGTTTTGAATGAAATTTATGAGACATTACAAAAAGAAAACATAAGATTATTGTTTGATTCAAAAATAGGTGACATTCCCAAAATAAAACAAAAGACTAGGATTTTGATTAAAAAAATAGGATCCATTCCAATAAAAAAAAACTTAGGGATGAGGATTTTGACTGAAAAATATGAGACATTTGCAAAAGAAAACAAAGTACTAGGATTTTGATTCAAAATAGTACACATTCCCAAAATAAAATGTAAGATTAGGTTTTTCATAGACAATACGAGTCTTTCCGCAAAGAAAACATAGGATTAGAGTTTTGATTGAAAAGCAAAAAATAGGAGACATTACTATAGCAAAACATAGGAATAGGGTTTTGATTTAAGACCAAAAAATAGGTGATATTTTCTTTATGGAAAATATAGGATTATAGTTTTGATTAAAAAATAGCAATCAATCCTCAAAGAAAATATAGGATTAGGGTTTGATTTAGAAATAATAGCCATTCTATAAAAGCATAGGATTTTGAGTTTTGAGCTGACATGAGAACATAACGAGAACAAGAATTATTGTTTTGATTCAAAAATAGGAAACATTCTCAATACATATAGATTATGGTTTTGATTGAAAAGCAGTGACATTACTATAATAAAAACTTTTGGATTAGGGTTTTGAATGAAAAATAGGAGGCATTCTAAAAAAAGAAAACTTAGGATTAGTGTTTTGATTGAAAAATATTAGATATTCTGAAAATAAAACATAGGATTAGGGTTTTAAATAAAAAATAGTAGATATTTTGAAATGAAAATATATGATTAGGGTTTTCATTGAAAAATAGGGCATTACTATAAGAAAACAAATGATTAGGGTTTGGATTAAAACTATAGGGGCATTTCGAGGAGAAAACATATTGTTAGGTTTTAATTCAAAAATAGGAGAGCATTCGAAAACAAAATATTGGATTAGTGTTTTATTTTCAAAAATAGTGAGGCATTACGGAAGAGGATTGGGATTTGATTGAAAAATATGAGCATTCCAAAAAGAAAACAAAATATTAGGGGATACAATTTGGATTCATAATTGATAAATAATAGACATGAACAAAAGAAAACATATTATTAAGGTTTTGATTGAAAGCTAGGAGATATTCCGAAAATAAAACATACGATTAGTGTTTTGATTAAAAATGTGTGGCATTTCGAAAAAAGCATAGGATTAAGTTTAGGGAATGTCTGCTATTTTTGAATGAAAACCATAAATCAGATATGTAATATAAGGATAGGATTAAGCATAAGATTCAAGTTTAGGGAATGTCTGCTATTTTCAAAATAAAACTGATGCCTACCAATCTCTCAACATTTGATCAATAAATGACAATGGAAAAATGATCTTTTGGGTAGCACCATTCAACCTTCTATAGTCAATGCAAACACGCCAGCCCGTAACTATCTTGGTGGGAATCAATTGATCTTTTTCATTTCTCACAATGGTCATTCACCTTTTTGGAACTACTTGAGTAGGGCTCACCCATGAACTGTCGGAGATGGGATAGATAATTCTGCATCTAGTAGTTTTACCATTTCTTCTTTGACAACCTCTTTCATGTTTGGGTTTCAATCTTCTTTGGGGTTGAATCACTGATTTGTAATTGTCCTCATCAAGATTTTATGAGTGCAAAATGATGGGTTTATGCCCTTGATATCTGAGATCTTCCAAGCAATAGCCAATTTTTGTCTTTTCAACATTCTAATAAGCTTCTCCTTTTGATCTTCCGACAAATTTGAAGCCACAATTACACGGGGAGTTTTGATTCTTCCACTAAAAGAGGCATACTCCAAATGTGCCGGCAAGGTTTTAAGCTCTAGTTTGGGTGGTTCCTCAATTGAAGGTGACAAGGTCCGCTTACGTATATCCTGCAAGTGCAGTTTGTCGAGTAATAATCCGGTGGCGAGGTCGAATCACGAGGAGTAGGGAGTAAAAACACTTAATTTGATTCTTAGCTATGTGGAAAGTCAATGTGATAAGTGTGAAAATGATTCAATTCTCAACAATAAAAAGCAACAAGTGAGAGACTAAAAGTAAAGAAGGGGTAAGGCAATCGAGTAAATATGGGGTACTGGATAAATGCTCCCACTAGGATAATCATTTCATGCAAGAACCCTCTATTATGCTATCTAATCAATGAAATAGTGAGTCGTGGAAATCCTTAATTACATAGTCCCAAAATCTAAGGGTCAACTATGCCCTAACTCATGCGATGTCCCCGGGAGGAGAAATGAAAACAATCTCAACACCTCGACTCGTCATAGGGGTTTGCAATGAGCTCTAGGAGTTCCAAGTGATAAATCGCTTCCTAATTATAGACCTAACCCTTGGTCCAGGTGTAAGGTCCCTAGCCAATTAAGCCCTAGATACTAAGATCACCTCAACGCTTTACTCTATTATGGCCACAAAGAACTCCAGGAACAGAGGTAGTATCTATCACGTCGGAGGAAAGTGGGGACGCTGCTGTGCCTCTCGACTCATCCTCCTCAACCCTCTCCACCTCAGCTTTTGTCTAACGCTCGTGGTGTGTCACTCACTCACAAGGTTACTAACAAGAACTCTCAACCCTAGTGTCACTCTAGGTGAAATGTTCATACAATCAAGCATTCAAGGTTGGAACTCACAATAAACATCAATTAATTGAAAGCATAATAAAGAGATTCAATGAAATGAATACATCCTAGCGTTCACAAGCACCTAAGTACCCACTAGGGGTTTAGCTCTCATGGAGCTAAATACAATCAAAAAATAGAATGCAAAAGCAATGAATCCATAAAGAAACCCCTCGATGGTCGTGGTCGATGGTCTTGTAGAGAGTCCTCTACTGTCGGGTCCATGATTCCCTCGTCGGGGTATAGGATACGCCTCGACGGAAAGCTCCCTACCAACCTTCTTCTCTAAGGAATGACGATGTCGTGAGCTGTAGAACCTCTCCAAAACTTTGGCCAATACCCCTCAAAAACCCTGAGCCAAGCCCTCTCTCAAGTTGGGGAAAAAGATGGAGAAAGGAATACATCGGGCTGATTCGGGCTTTAAAATAGAGTCGAATTGGGCGATTACACCGACTTAGATGCTTCACGTGCCCGAGTGCGGAATTTCCACACGGCGGGGTAATTTCGCACACGCCCTGTGGATTCTCCGAAACTGCTCATTTTTCAGCTATGAACAAAGAATCGTTATAGTGTTTGCTACAATGATTTGCCATGCACGCTACAATACTATGCC
>NW_024087047.1:0-603 GCF_009730915.1 Dioscorea cayenensis subsp. rotundata | reverse complement strand
TAAATGAAGATATATTTTTTAATTTTTCAGTAAATTTTTCCAATCATAAATTTCCAAACTCCATGGAATGTTTGGCTGACTCATATCTTTGCTGCCTAACAGCCATCTATCAACTATTAAATAAGACAAATACTTGTCAACAATGAATATGTCATAAGATTTTTTAGTTTTTGAACATTCCTATCATCATTAACCAAATAACCAAAATCCAGAGGTCAGTAAACCATGCAATGTTGTTTAGTCATTATGCAGTAGCTAGGAGGAGCCTGAAAGACATTTCTTGTAAAATAGTTATAGTTGATGCACAACTAACCTGTCCATAGATAATGATTGTTCCATTTATTGCCTTGACAGTGTCTGCATTTGGAGATAGTATAGAGTTTTGACAAACAATACTCAAATGAAATTCAAAGTGCAGTCATCCTAACATAACACTAATCATAATGAAATCAATTATGAAATGCATATAAAAGCACCACAATCAAAGGCTTGACAGAATACCTTGAACTATAGGTAGAGCAAGAAACTCATAGACATCTGCCTGTGCAGAATCTTGATAAAACACCCGTTAAAAGCAAAATGGAAGATCTTCTTCCTTTTCAT
>NW_024087046.1:0-7057 GCF_009730915.1 Dioscorea cayenensis subsp. rotundata | reverse complement strand
ATACCATGATTGAGTTGTAAGGTTAGAAAGTGAGTGATGGAGGAGTAATAGGAGCTCCTTAGCCCCGTGGAATACGACCCATGGGCTTTTGCACAAGGTATTACTTGGCGACCCCATACACTTGCGGTGATCAACCAGGCATGCTCTGAATGGCAAACATGTTTAGGAAATTTCTACAGAGCCTGCAGGGTTTTCTAAGTCATCCAGAGAAAACACATGGGCATGTGGAATTTCCACACGCCCGTGAAGTTGTATTGCGAGCTCATCCAAAGAAGGCACAGGGGCATGGACTCGCCCCACTGAGTGACCTTGCAATTTTTGCACACTCATCGGTGACTTTCGCACAGGCATGTATTTTCCTCAGAGACTTGGCAAATTATCCCGAGAGCACAAAGGGATGTGGACTCGCCCCTTTTGTCAAACCTGTGAAAAACACACGGTCGTGGGAATTTTCCGCACGCTCGTGCGAATTTCTACAGACGAGCTCTATTTATCTCGAGAAGACACAGGGGCGTGTGGCTGCCCCTGTGAGTTGGGCGTTTGACTATCTACGCCCGTGTGGAATTTCCGCACAAGCGTGCGAAACACTTAGCGATTCTTCTTGGTTGGACAGAAAAGCCACAAGGGCGTGTGGCTGCTCCTGTGGGTCGGGCGCATGGGCGTGGGTAATTTCCGCACACCCGTGCGGTTGCATTTAGAGAGGTTGAGTGTTTTCCTGAGAGCGCACAGGGGCATGCGTCCCCTCCTTTGAGTCTCTCGTGTGAAGGCACACAGCCGTGCGTAATTTTGGCACTCCCGTGTGGATGTGCACACATCATAAAGATGCGTCCCTTCTTTATAAATCTTATAAGCCGCTCTCCTTAGCACACCTTCAACAGCTTAGAAAACACTCTCCAGCATTTTCCCGACCTCCCAGCATTGATTTTCAGTCGATAATTTCATACTCCCACTAATTTCAAATATTTTTAGTTTCATCTCATCGGTAAACCCTAGTTTTATCTTGAAGACACCCCTATTTGATTCTATTCGATATTCTTCGATTAAAATGGCAAATGTGCCTTGGTTTCGTGCTAAGATGGTTGTGATATGTTTCTAATGAGCTTTTGAAGTGAGGGAGATGTGTATTCGTGGGTTTTCCTCACAGGGGCTGTGCGGTTTTCACACCCTGTGAATCCACACGGGCTTGTGGAATTTCCACATGACCATGTGGAATCCTGCAGTATTAGACTATTTATGAATCTGATCGATCTCCTTTCCAATACATGTAGGTATATCCCCTAGATCGAAGAGAACAGCTGGTAAGCATCCTAGAGAGCCTCTTCCTAAACCGAAAAGCATGGAATTTACCCTTCCCGAGCATCGAACTTGATTTGAGCGACTAGCGAAGCTTAAGTTTGATCCGACACGAATCCCGGATGTGAGCTGATAAGTGCTTGTGTGATATGAATGCGAAGCATTCTTTCCATATGTTGAGCATTACTTTTCTCGGGTTTTTACACCAATATGTGTGTTTTTATGTTACTTTCGTGCAGGTAGGGTTGTGAGGCCGATTATGAAGGAAAGAAACCAATGTGGATCATAATGCACTGATTTTGGAGGAAATCTTACTAAGGTTCAAACGCGAAGACATAGGACAGAGAATGTGGTTGCAGATCATCTATCGAGATTAGAAGATTGTGATGGGCAAGAACCGGCAAGCAAGGAAATTAATGATTTCTTCCCTGAAGAGCATCTGTATGCAATACAGAAATCAGAATCAAAAGATATTCCATGGTTCGCAGATTTTGTGAATTATCTGTCAGGAAGGGTATTGAAGCAGGGTTTAAGCTTTCAACAGAAGAAGAAATTTTTTAGTGACCTTAAGAATTTTTTCTAGGTAGATCCTTACCTGTTCCATATTTATGCAGATCAGGTGGTGCGAATGTGTGTTTCTTGGGAGGAAAGTTGGAACATCATTGCGCATTGTCATTCAGGCCCAGTGGGGGAGCATTTCGCATCAAGTCGAACTGCAGAGAAGGTTTTAGCCGCTGGGTTCTATTGGCCGACCTTATTCCAAGATGTTCATCAATTCGTTTTACGATGTGATAGTTGTCAAAGGGCTGGAAACTTATCACGAAGGGACGAGATGCCTCAAAATCCTATGCAATTTTGCGAGGTGTTTGATGTATAGGGAATTGATGTCGTGGGACCATTTCCAAAGTCCAATGGCAATCAATACATTCTGGTAGCAGTTGATTATGTTTCCAAGTGGGTGGAAACCCAGGCTCTTCCAACTAATAATGCAAGAACTATGGTGAAGTTTTTGAAGAAGTTATTTACTCGATTTGGAACTCCAAGAATTATCATTAGCGATCGGGGAACCCATTTTTGTAACACATAATTGGCAAAAGTGTTAAAGCGTTATGGAGTTCATCATCGTCTTGCTACTCCTTACCATTCGTAAACGAGTGGGCAAGTGGAGGTTACAAAACAGAGAGCTCAAGAGAATCTTAACAAAATCAGTGGAACAAGGGAAACGAGATTGGTCTGAAAGGTTAGATGTCACACTTTGGGCTCATAAAATAGCATACAAAACCCTAATAGGAACAACTCCCTATAATCTAGTGTATGGAAAATCTTGCTATTTACCGGTGGAATTAGGGCACAAAGCATATTGGGCAATTAAAGTGATGAATTTCAACTTGCGCAAATCTGGAGAGCAAAGAAATATTACATCTCAACAAGTTAGACGAATGGAGGATGAAGGCATATGAGAATGCAAGGATATATTAGGAAAGAATTCGGAAGTGGCATGACAAGCATATTAAGACTCCGAAGGACTTCAAAGCAGGCGATCAGGTGTTACTATTCAACTTTCGCCTATGTTTATTCCGGGGGAAACTCAAATCAAGGTGGTCTGGTCCGTATACCATAACCAAAGTTTCATCTCATGGAGCCATTAAGATTAACCATCCAGAGAAGGGCACATTCAAGGTGAATGGACATAGGCTGAAACCATACTATGGCGGAGAGATTTGTAGTGACAATAGAGAAGTATTTTTCCTCCATGAACCCCCGTGAGGTAAGGCAAGGTACGTCAAGCTTAGTGACATTAAAAAAGTGCTTCTTGGGAGGCAACCCAAGTGTTTACTGTTTTCTTATCTTCTAGTTTAGTTTGTTTGCATGAATAATTTGTTAAGTGTTGGTGTCTTGATTTTTAGATCCTTGTGCTGAGATTTTCTTGTGGGCTTTGAGTATTCATCATGTGTTTTCATGTGGAATTGGCGAAGTTATGTCGTTTGAGCTTTATTCCATGTTTTTCGTTGGTAAAACTTGTATACTAGGGCAGGCTCTGAGTGTGTAAACATGTTCAGAAACTTTCTGAAGAGCCTGCAGGATTTTCTAAGGCATCCAGTGAAAACGCACGGGCGTGTGGAATTTCCGTATGCCTGTGTATTTGTATTGCGAGCTCATCCAGAGAAGCCACAGGGGCGTGCGGCTGCCCCCTATGAACAACCATGCGAATATCGCACGGCCATGGGTAATTTCCGCACGGGCGTGTGATTTCCTGCAGAGTTTGTCAAATTATCCCGAGAGCGCACAGGGGCGTGAACTCGCCCCTATGGGCGACCTTGTGAAACTTGCACGGGCGTGGGTAATTTCCACATGCCCTTGCGAAACTCTGCAGAGGAGTTCTCTCCATCCCGAGAAGCCACAATGGCGTGCCGTCACCCCTGTGAGCTGGGCCTGTGAATGATCACGGCGGTGCGGAATTTCCGTACGGCCGCGTGGAACACTTAGTGATTTTTTCTCGGATATCCAGCAAAGCCACAAGGGCATGTGTCTGCCCCTGTGAGATCTTCGTTTGAGGGCGCATGGGCGTGGCTGATTCCCGCACGCCCGTGTGGATCTCCAGGAATTAAAAGACTGTCTGCTCTCCCACTACATTGGTCACACCTTGTTCCTCAGTTGACCCTAAGCCGCCCAAAGAGCATTTTCCGACATTCTCCTGTCCTCCTATTGTTGTCTTTGAATCGATTGATTATGCATTGTGCAGATTGTAAGGGTGTTTAGCTTCAACTCGTCGGTAAGATTTTGTTTCCTCTCGTCATTGACTTCCTTTGAGTCTAGCGGATTATCTGCGATTAAAATGGATAATACACATCAGTTTCTTACTAAAATGGTTATAATTTGTTTTTGAGAAGATCTGCAAGTGAGATAAGTGTGTAGCTGGAAGAATGGCTACAAGGGCCGTGCGTTTTTCACGCCCCGTGAAAGTACACGGGCCTGTGGAATTTCCGCACGGCCGTGCGTTGTTATTTTCCTACAGTCTGAATGAAACTTATTGATTTTCTTTTTCTAATACATGCAGGTATGGCCACCAGATCGAAGAAGGTAGTTGCTAAATGTCCTAGAGGGCCTGCCCCTAAGCCGGAAGTCATGGAATTCACACTTCCTGTGCATTGAGCTCGGTTTGAGCGGTTAGCGAAGCTTAAGTTTGGTCAAATGTGAATCTCAGATGTTGGGTCACTCAGGAAGGTGCAACTAGCAGATGACATGGCCGATGAGGTCGAGAAACTATTATTGGTCGGTAGTTGGCACAAGTTATTGAATATTCATAACCCTGCTATCTACTCACTCACTTTAGAGGTGCTTGGTTCATTTGAGTTCGACCGCTCTTATGCTCATTTTGATAGTGTCAGTGCTATTCAGTTCAGAGCTTTTGGGTAACATCATAGTATGAGCGTCACACAGTTCTCCACTAGACTTGGTCTATATGATCAGGAGTATACTGAAACTGAGGATTATGAGAGTCTTCCAATTAACATGTCGGGTTTATCTCCCAAGGAGGCTTATAGAATACTATGTGGTAAGGGGCGATATGAACCAGGAGTGTCTAAGGCTTCATGTTTATCTTGACATAGTTACAGATATCTTCACGCCATCATAAACAGGTCAGTGAATGTTCACGGTGATAGCACGGGAGTCATAAACAAGCAAGAACTTCTGTACTTATACTCCATGGTTCGGAATGAGCCGGTCCATCTGGGGCACATTTTAGCGGAGTATTTAAAGCATCAAGGACATTATCACAGACTTGGTGTCATTTTCTCGGCTCCATACATTACTAGACTCATTTTGGGAATGGGTCTATGAGACACAATCAGCGGAGCAAAGAAAACGATAATACCAGCACCACTTGGGTTAGAGACAATGAGGCTCATGGGTTGGTCAATAAATACCCAAATGGTGTTTATGTTATGAATATACCATTCGAGGATACATGTGACGAGCCTTAGTTAGTACCAATGGAGACTGAGGCACCCCTAGCGGTGGAGAACGTACCCCCCGTACGTTTGTTTACACCACCTCGAGCCCATGATCGCTTCGAGAGGCTCGAGAGTGCGGTGGGAGTGATACGGACAGAGATGACTGAGGCTCGAGCAGAGATTGTCGAGATTAGGGCTACGCAGGTTACTCAGTACACAGAGTTCATGGCACGTTTTGACGTATTACAGCAGATCTTAGGGCGAGACGTTGCCTCCTCATTTGTCTTGCGACCGAGGACTCCTCAGCCCCCCTCGGATCCACCTTATGTTTCCCCACCACTAGCAGTAGCAGAGGAGCCGACAGAGCGTGACACCAACATTTGACTTTATTTTTCTGCATTTTCTTTATTTTGCATTATATTTTGGACTTGTTCACTCAGAAAGGATTCTCCTTCTGAGTTTATTTTCATTTTGCATCTTGAGTTGTATTCATTGTCTATCTTTTATATATACTCGAGTTGTTTTTATTTTATTGAGCTTCACTGAACCCCCTCGTGTATGCGTGCAGATGGTCTTGTCATTATGGGAACTGAGACTTTGTCATGACCACGACCAAAGTGCTTTGGCACTTGACCGTGTGAGCTTCACAACCCGTCGGAATATTACTCCCAAGGACTTAGCTCCATCAAACGCAACACTAGGAGTCAGCAGAGTATTGTTTTAATTTCTTCTCCCACATATATTCTTCATTGATATACATTATGAGTTAGCTTGCATGTGTACATTGGGGACAATGTACAACATAAGTGTGGGTGAGAGTTTCATAGTGCACACATCCTTTTTATTTTTCTTGATTAATATACATGCTCACATAGCTAATGGCGGTTCTCCTTAGTTGCAATGATTGTATTCTTGAGTTTAGGAGAATTTTTAACATTGAATATCTTCATGCTCTAGTTTTATTTGACTTTTTAGGAATTTTTGCCCGAATTACACTCAGTGCACTACTCACTTTTTAACTCTATTGGAAAATATGTTCGATGTTAAAGGGACTAGTTATAGTTGTTTCTTGTGTTAAATTCTTAAAAAAAAAATGAATGATGAAAAGAAGGAACAAAATAGTTTTCTTGTTTGTTTTGCATTTTGGGTGGAAAGGGCTACCACCTATGTAGTATGAAGCTACTCTCATAAGTCGGATACTAGTTATGCCCTAATGAGAGAAAGAGCTATCTCATAGGATGAGTGAAAGCTACCACTCAAGTAGAAAGGGCTACCACCTCAAAAGTGTGAAAGCCACCTTAGCGGCCGCTTTGGAAAGGGCTACCATAGAGGATGTGTGAAGCTACTACCATCTTTGAAATTGTTGTCACTTTTGTAGATAAATGAGTCCCTTGTACTTAGAACTTTGAGGAGTATACCTTGGGTTGTTTTGAGTGAGTTCACACACGTACACGATTTCAGGTTTGTTGTCCTTTTTGATTCAAGTTTTTAGCTAGAGCTTTGATTTGTTGTATTTAATGTTGAAATTTCCCTTACTTGTAGAATGCTCTCTCTGTACACTTTGGTGAACCTAAGGCCAAGCACTTCCAATATTTCCTTCATCTATGCACAGAATGTTTAATTTTTGTTTGAGGACAAGCAAAAGCTTAAGTGTCGGGGAGTTTGATAAGTGCTTGTGTGATATGAATGTGAAGTGAAGCATTCTTTCCTTATGTTGAGCATTACTTTTCTCGGGTTTTTACACTAATATGTGTGTTTTTATGTTACTTTCATACAGGTAAGGTTGTGAGACCGAGTATGAAGGAAAG
>NW_024087045.1:0-21800 GCF_009730915.1 Dioscorea cayenensis subsp. rotundata | reverse complement strand
ATATATTATATATTTATCAGTAAATTTAAATTTATATTAAAAAATAAAAAGAGAAAAAAAACATCTAAAAATTTAATTAATTTTAATATATATATATATGTATAATCTTGTTTTGAATTATAAGTTTAGTATATATTTAAAAAGATATATATATATATAATAAAAATACATCCCAATCAAATTTGATTTGATTTAGATTTGTATTTTTTAAAAATAAAATTATTTAAAAACACTTATCCTATAAATTCCAATAAAAATACATTTTGATTTGATTTGATTTTATTTTTAAAAGTAAAATCTATTTTAAAATGAACTTATCTTTACAAATAGTAACAAATATATCCCTAAATCAAATTTGATTAGGATTAGGGATTAAATTCCTTTAAAATAAAATAATCTAAAACAACTTTATCTTTACAAACCACAAAATCTCATCTAAAATATTAGTAATAATAATTTAAACAAAAATCCAATAATTTTAATCTGATATAAATCAGACACTTTAATTAGTAAAAAAATAATATAAATTCCATCTAAATTACCGCTTATTTATAGTCGTTAGTTTTTTAATTAAAAAATATTAAATATAGCTTAAACCACCGAATTAAATATTTTGACATGGGGGAGAATAAAAACGAGCACCCAACTGATTGCTATATATACAGGCTTAATTGACAAGTATTTATCATAAATTTAACTTAGTATTAAAAAATAAAAGAGAAAAAAAAATAAATTAACTTAATCACTTAATATATACATATAATCCTTGTTTAAATTATAACCTTTGTTGGTATATATTTTAAAAAAGATATAAATATATATATATATATATATATTAAAAATACATCCCAATCAAATTTGATTTTGATTTGATTTGCGCTTTAAAATAAAAACCATTATAATAATTTTATCTCCATAAAATCCTAATAAAAAGATATCGGTATTTAGTTTTAAAACCATGTTGTTAAATTTTATCTTACAAATCCTAATAAAACACATCCCAAATAAAATTTGATTGATTATAATTAATTTTTAAAATAAAATAATCTAAACAACTATCTCAAGCAAACTTAAATACAACCATCTAAGTAATACACAACCTAAAAAAACAAAAAATCCAACACCTTAACTACATAAATTGTATACCTTACTTGTATAAATATATTATAAATTATTCCAAATTTATCGCTTATATATAGTCACACCTCATTAAAATACACACACATAGCTGAAACAAAGAATTTAAATTTAAAGCATTTTGACATTGGGAGAATAAAACGATCATATATATATATATATATTTATATTTAGCATAGTAACTTCAAATTTTTCATAAGCATGAAAAGAGATATCCCATACAGCCCTAGAGAGGATTATCCTTTCCTTTCAAATATCGATTTGCAAGATGTTTTACTTGCAAGCAATCGAATGTACGAAAGATGGGATTTGTCAAATGCATGCATTTCATTATGCATTAGCTGTATACAATATAAAATAAAATAAATAAATAAACAACAAATAATGTGCACGAATGGACGTAAGGACCATCTGACCTTTGGCCTATGGCAAACTATATAAGGTATACACACACACAAGTGGAATAAAAGGCCTGGTTAATATATGAACTTTAGCAGCCACTTGGCATCTGGCAGGGCAAACCTAATATATATAGGTGGAGGGTGAGACACGACGTATGGAATAGAAAAATAAAAGAAAAACAACCATAATGAGAAGCATGAAATGAGGAGCATGCTATTGGCAAGCATGTACGGCACGTGAACTAATGAGAAGAATCTAAAGAGCGGTGCACATTCTAAATGTCAAGGACGCATTACTTTATGGTTTTAAAGTGGTTAGGTTCCCACAAATAGTCTCGCTTTCTCCAAAACAAAATATAAAAAGATTTTCCGGATCTATTAGATAATGCAAATGTTGCTTTTGGATTTGAAATCTGGTGGGATTGTATTTCGCATGGTCCCAACCCTTCACCAAAATGAGTGGATTTCGCTCCCAACATAGCTTTCTTTGTCATTAATGTTGGCTATCATTAATTGAGATGGAAAACTCGCTGTGAGTAGGATGGAGGTCCGAATCTGAGAAGGTGTGAGAGTAACAGAGGAGACGTCTGAGATCGAGTGTATAGGTAAGTGGAGCGATTTATCCGATTCTTTCATTATTATTTACATTATCCTCTTTCTTCTTCTTTTCATCCATTGCCGCATTTGAATTTCAAGTCCACCTGCCATGAAAAGAGAAAGAAAGACTTATCGGAAAATGTTTTCTCTCATTAAAAGTTTTCATGCCAACAACACATATATATACATACATCCCAATCAAATTTGATTTCATTTAGATTTGTATTTTTTAAAATAAAAATATTTAAAAACAATTTTATCCTTACAAATCCTAACATAAATAAATTTTTAATTTAGATTTAGATTTGTATTTGTATTTGTAAACATAAAAATTATTTAAAACAACTCTATCCTTATAAATACATTTGGATTTATATTTCTTTAAAAATAAAACTCATCAAAACAACTTGATCCTCATAAATCCTAATACAAAAAATACATATGCTAAATCAAATTTGATTTGAATTAGGATTAAATTTTTAAAATAAATCCATCTAAAAGAACCTGATCTTTACAAATCCTTACAAATCTTATTTAATGTATTAACACAATTTTAGAACAAAATCCAACACTCTAACTACATAAATTGTATACCTTACTTGTATAAAAAATAATATAAATTCATTCTAAATTCTGTCATTATATATAGTCGTTAGTTTTTAATTATATATATTAAAATATAGCTAAATAGTAATGAATTTAAATATTTTGACATGGGAGAATAAAAACGAGTACACTTTAACTCGGATCATACATATATATATTATATATTTATCATAAATTTAAATTTTATAGGCTAAAAATAAAAGAGAAAAAATATCAAAAAATTTAATCACTTTAATATATATATATGTATATAATCTTGTTTTAAATTATAAGTTTGTTATATATATTTTTAAAAGATATATATATATATATAGATATAATAAAATACATCATCCAATCAAATTTGATTTGATTTAGATTTGTATTTTTAAAATAAAATCATTTAAAACAATTTTATCCTTACAACCTAACAAAAATACATTTCTGATTTGGATTTGATTTAATTTTTAAAAAGTAAAAATCATTTTAAATGAACTTTATCTTTACAAATAGTAACAAAAACACATCCCAAATCAAATTTGATTAGGATTAGGATTAAATTTTTAAAAATAAAAATAATCTAAAAACAACTTTATCTTTTACAAATCCACAAAAATCTCATCTAAAAATATTAATACAATTTAAAAACAAAAATCCAACTACTCTTAACTACATAAATTGTATAATTTTACTTGTATAAAAATAATATAAATTCCATCTAAATTTGTCTGCTTATTTATAGTCGTTAGTTTTTTAATTATATTAAAATATAGTAAATAGTAATTTAATTTAAATATTTTTGACATGGGGAGAATACCGAGTAATTAATCGGATCATACATATATATATATTATATATTTATCATAAATTTAAATTTTATAGGCTAAAAATAAAAGAGAAAAAATATCGAAAAATTTAATCACTTTAATATATATATATGTATATAATCTTGTTTTAAATTATAAGTTTGTTATATATATTTTTAAAAAGATATATATATATATATAGATATATATATATATAATAAAAATACATCCCAATCAAATTTGATTTGATTTAGATTTGTATTTTTAAAAATAAAATCATTGAAACAATTTTTATCCTTACAAACCTAACAAAATACATTGATTTGGATTTGGATTTTATTTTAGAAAGTAAAACTACATTTTGAAAATGAACTTTATCTCTATAAATAGTAACAAAAACACATCCCAAATCAAATTTGATTAGGATTAGGATTAAATTTTTAAAAATAAAATAATCTAAAACAACTTTATCTTTACAAATCCACAAAATCTCATCTAAAATATTAATACAATTTAAAACAAAATCCAACACTTTTAACTCACATAAATTGTATACCCTTATTTGTATAAAAATAATATAAATTCCATCTAAATTTTCTAACTTATTTATAATCAGTTAGTAATCATATATTAAAATATAGCTAAATAGTAATTTAATTTAAAATATTTTTGACATGGGAAAAATAAAAATGAGTACATCGAATCGGATCTATATATATATATATATATATGAATTATATATTTACATAAAATTTAACTTTTTATAGGCTAAAAATAAAGAGATATCGAATAATTTAATCACTTTTAATATATATATATATATATAATCTTGTTTTTAAAATTATAATTTTTGTTATATATATTTTAAAAAGATATATATGCTATATATATAATAAAAATATATCCCAATCAAATTTGATTTGATTTTTGATTTAGTATAAAAATAAAACTATTTATAACAATTTTATCCTTACAAATCCTAACAAAAATACATTTCGATTTAGTTTTAAAAATCATGTTAAAAGAATTTTATCTTTACAAATCCTAACAAAAACACATCCCAAATAAAATTTTGATCTGATTATAATTAATTTTTAAAAATAAAATAATCTAAAACAACTTTATCTTTACAAACTTAACAAATCATCTAAGGTATTAACACAATTTGAAAACAAAATCCAACACCTTAACTACATAAATTGTATACCTTTACTTGTTATACTATAAATTCCATCTAAATCTACGCTTATATATATAGTCGTTTTAATAATTAACATATAGTACACATAAAAATCACTAGTAATCGATTTAAATATTTTGACATGATCCAATCAGGCTGAAAACTGGATCATCCGACAATGTAATCATTTGAATATATATGTATATGTAACTTGCTTTTGATATATAATCCTTTATATATTTTTAAAAGATATATATATATATATATATATATATATATATATATATATAATAAAAATACATCCCAATCAAATTTGATTTGATTTTGATTTGTATTTTTAAAAATAAAATCATTTATAACAATTTTATCCTTACAAATCCTAACAAAAATACATTTCGATTTAGTTTTAAAAATCATGTTAAAAGAATTTTATCTTTACAAATCCTAACAAAAACACATCCCAAATAAAATTTGATTTGGATTATAATTAATTTTTTAAAAATAAAATAATCTAAAACAACTTTATCTTTACAAATCCTAACAAATCTCATCTAAGGTATTAACACAATTTAAAACAAAATCCAACACCTTAACTACATAAATTGTATAATCTTACTTTGTATAAAATATAATATAAAATTCATTCCAAATTTGTCGCTTATATATAGTCGCAAATATTAAAAATATATTAAAATATACTAAGTGACAATTCAATTTAAGTATTTTGACATTGGGAGAATAAAATCACGATTCATATATATATATATATATATAATATATTTATCATAAATTTAAATTTTACAGCCTACAAAGAGATATCCTACAATTTTAAAGGATTATCCTTTCCCTTTCTTATATTGGATTGCACAAGCTTTTACTTTGCAAAGCTATGCATTTGATGAAGATGGGACTTTTGTCTAATGCATTAGTTGTATAATAATATAAATAAAATAAATAAATTAATAAAATATGCATGGAATGAATCATGAGACCCATTTGTCTCTTGGCCTATGCAAAACCACATATATATATATATATATATATATACACACACAAGTGGAATAAAAAGGCCTTGGTTAATATATGAACTTGGTAGCCACTGCTTTTCAGCAGGCAAACTCAATATATATATATATATATATACAGGGCGAGACATGATAAGTGGAATAGAAAAATATAACCATATAGTTGAGAAACAGGAAAATGAGGAGTATGCTATTCGCGATGCGTAGTGACGTGAACTAAAGAGAAGAATCTAAAGGCGGACATCTTAAATGCCCGACGTGACACTTTACGGTTTTAAATGGCCAAGTTTGCCGCACAGCTGCGCGCGCTTCAAACAAAATATAAAAAGATTTTCCGGATCTCATTAGATACGCAACGTTGCTTTTTGGATTTGAACTGTGGGATTGTATTTCGCATGGTCTCCAACCCTTCACCAAAATGAGTGGATTGCTTCCCAATGCTTTTGCTCATTAACATGTTACCATCACACTCGAGACGACTGCACGTGAGAGACAGGAGCCTGAATTGGAGAAGTGTGTGAGAGTGGCCAAGAGGAGATCGTTGGAGACTCGAGAGCGTGCCACGGTAAGTGCAAGGAATGCATCCGATCTCTTTCTCATTATTATTTACATTATCCCTTCTTTCCTTTCTCTTTCATTTCTCAGTCCATTGGTCAGCATTTGAATCTCAAGTCCACGCCAAGGAAAGAGAAAGAAAGATCTACGGAAAATGTTTTCTTTCATTAAAAGTTTTCATGCCAACAAACTATATATATACATCCCAATCAAATTTCGATTTCCATTTAGATTTGTATAAAATAAAAGATGTAAACAATCTATCCTCACATCCTAACATAAATAAATTTCTAATCTAGATTTAGATTTGTATTTGTATTTGTAAACATAAAATTATTTGTAAAACAACTCGGTCCTCACAAATACATTTGATTTCCATTTCTTTTATAAAACCATCGCAAAACAACTTTGATCCTCATACATCCCAATAAAATACATGCCAAATCAAATTTGATTTGAATTAGATTTAAATTTCTAAAATAAATCCATCTAAAAGAACCCGATCTTTGGCAAAACCTCACAAATCTTATTTAATGTATTAACACACCTGTCAGTAACCACAAATCCAACACTCTAACTACATATAGCAATTGTATACCTGCACTTTGTATAAAATAATAATATAAATTCATTCAAATTTGTCGCTATATATAGTCGTTAGTAATTAAAATATATTAAAATATAGCTAAATAGGTAACGTAATTTAAAAATATTTCGCTGATGGGGAGAATACCAGTGATCAACTGAATCTCAGATCATATATATAATATTATATATTTATCAGTAGATTTAAAATTTTATAGGGCCATAAAAGAGACATCGATTTAATCACTAATATTATATATATATGTGTATATAATCTTGTTTTAAATTATAAGTTTCGTTATATATATTTTTAAAAGATATATATATATATATATATATATAATAATATATCCCACCATTAATTTGATTTGATTTAGATTTGTATTTTTAAAACAAAATCATTTTGGAGTCAATTTTGTCCTTACAACCCAATAAAACACATATATCTTTTCGATCGGATTTGGATTTTATTTTAAAAGTAAACTCACTGGAGTCGAACTTTATTCTTACAAATAGTAATCAAAACACATCCCAAAATCAAATTTGATTAGGATTTAAGATGAATAGAAACAAATAACTCAAAACAACTTTATCTTTACAAATCCACAAAATCCTCATCTAAAATATTAATACAATTTAAAATAAAAATCCAAACACTAACTCTACAATTGTATACCCATTTAAGGTGCACAATATAAATTCCATCTAAAATTTGGTTTCCGCTTTTATTTATAGTCGTTAGTTTTTTAATTAAAAAAAAATAAAATATACCTAAATAAATTTAATTAAATATTTTATTACCTGTAGAATAAAATCAGCAAAATTCCCAATCAAAACTATATATATATATATATATTTAATGATATTTATTATAAATTTAACTTTAGAGAATAAAATAAAAGAGGAAAAAATATTTTAATAATTTAATTTACTTAATATATATATATAATCATTTAAATTATAATTATATATTTTAAAGATATATATATATATAATAAAATATCCAATTCAATTTGATTGATTTTGACTGTACCAGAATAAAACCATTAGAGATAATTATCCTTAAATCCAACAAAACATATCAAGATTTAGTTTTGAAAAATCATGTTAAAGAACTATCTGCCAACCCACCAAAAACATCCCAAACCCCAAGTCCGATCGAATTAGACGACTTTAAAATAAAACAATCTAAACAACTACTTAAAACTTAATTGGAATCCTAAATCTAAGGGTATTAAATACTAAATTTAAAACAAAATCCAACACCTTAACTACATAAATGTATACATTGTATAAAATATAATATAATTATTCCAAATTTGCGCTTTTATATATAGTCACAAATATTATATATTAAAATATAGCTACAAAGAATTCAATTTAAGTATTTTGACATTGAGAATAAACGGATATATATATATATATATTATATTTATCATAAATTTAAATTTTACAGTTAAAAAACAAAGAGATATCCACAATTTTAAAGGATTATCCTTCCTCTCTTATATTGGATTGCACAGCTTTTATTTGCAAGCACCGATTTGATGAAGATGGATTTGTCTAATGCATTAGCTGTATAATAATATAAATAAAATAAATAAATAAAATAAAATGCATGGAATGAACGTGGTGACCATTTGGTCTCTTTGGCCTATGCAAACCCTATATATATATATATACACACACACAAGTGGAATAAAAAAGGCCTTTTAAGTTAATATATGAACTTCAGAAATATCTTGGCTTCTTACAGTAAAACCTCAATATATATATATATATATATGGAGACTATGACAAGTGAATAGATATAACCATAATAATGAGAAGCATGAAAATGAGGAGTATGCTAATCCGCATGCATGCGTGACGTGAACTAAAAGAGAAGAATCTAAAGGCGTGTGCACATTCTTAAATGCCCTGGACGCACACTTTTATGGTTTTAATGGTTATTAGGTTCCCACAAATCGCTCTTGCTTTCCAAAACAAAATAGATTTTCTTTATTTGTTAGGATAATGCAATGTTGCTTTTTGGATTTGAATTGGTGGGATTGTATTTCCTCGCATGGTCTAGAACCCTTCACCAAAATGAATGGATTTCTTTCCCAATGCTTCTTTTTGTCATTAATGTTGGCCATCATTAATTGGAGATGGAAATTGCTGTGAGAGGAGATGGAGGTCTTAATTGAGAGTAAAAAGCAGGAGACGCTTGAGATCAGAGGTATGATGGTAAGGGGGCTTATCATTCGATTCTTTCATTATTATTTATATTATCCCTTTCTTCTTTCTCATCCATTGCCGGCATTTGAATTTCAGTCCACCCCCGCCATGAAAGAGAAAGAAAGACGACGGGAAAATGTTTTCTTTCATTAAAAGTTTTCATGCCAACAAACTATATATATACATCCCAATCAAATTTGATTTCATTTAGATTTGTATTTTTTAAAATAAAAATATTTAAAACAATTTTATCCTTACAAATCCTAACATAAATAAATTTTAATTTAGATTTAGATTTGTATTTGTATTTGTAAACATAAAATTATTTAAAACAACTCTATCCTTACAAATACATTTGGATTTATATTTTTAAAAATAAAATCATCAAAAACAACTTGATCCTTACAAATCCTAACAAAAATACATGCCAAATCAAATTTGATTTGAATTAGGATTAAATTTTTAAAATAAATCCATCTAAAAGAACCTGATCTTTACAAATCCTTACAAATCTTATTTAATGTATTAACACAATTTTAGAACAAAATCCAACACTCTAACTACATAAATTGTATACCTTACTTGTATAAAACATAATATAAATTCATTCTAAATTTGTCGCTTATATATAGTCAGTTTAGTTTTTAATTATATATTAAAATATAGCTAAATAGTAATTTAATTTAAATATTTTGACATGGGGAGAATAAAAACTGAGTACCTGAATCAGATCATACATATATATATTATATATTTATCATAAATTTAAATTTTATAGGCTAAAAATAAAAGAGAAAAAATATCGAAAAATTTAATCACTTTAATATATATATATATGTATATAATCTTGTTTTAAATTATAAGTTTGTTATATATATTTTTAAAAAGATATATATATATATATATATAATAAAAATACATCCCAATCAAATTTGATTTGATTTAGATTTGTATTTTTAAAAATAAAATCATTTAAAACAATTTTATCCTTACAAATCCTAACAAAAATACATTTCGATTTGGATTTGGATTTTATTTTTAAAAGTAAAATCATTTTAAATGAACTTTATCTTTACAAATAGTAACAAAAACACATCCCAAATCAAATTTGATTAGGATTAGGATTAAATTTTTAAAAATAAAATAATCTAAAACAACTTTATCTTTACAAATCCACAAAATCTCATCTAAAATATTAATACAATTTAAAACAAAATCCAACACTTTAACTACATAAATTGTATACCTTACTTGTATAAAAAATAATATAAATTCCATCTAAATTTGCTCGCTTATTTACAGTCAAGTTAGTTTTTTAATTAAAAAGTATTAAAAATATAGCTAAATAGTAATTTAATTTAAATATTTTGACATGGGGAGAATAAAAAATGAGTACCTGAATCAGATCATATATATATATATATATATGAATGATATATTTATCATAAATTTAACTTTTATAGGCTAAAAATAAAAGAGAAAAAATATCGAACAATTTAATCACTTTAATATATATATATATATATATATAATCTTGTTTTAAATTATAATTTTGTTATATATATTTTTAAAAAGATATATATACATATATATATAATAAAAATATATCCCAATCAAATTTGATTTGATTTTGATTTGTATTTTTAAAAATAAAATCATTTATAACAATTTTATCCTTACAAATCCTAACAAAAATACATTTCGATTTAGTTTTAAAAATCATGTTAAAAGAATTTTATCTTTACAAATCCTAACAAAAACACATCCCAAATAAAATTTGATTTGGATTATAATTAATTTTTTAAAAATAAAATAATCTAAAACAACTTTATCTTTACAAATCCTAACAAATCTCATCTAAGGTATTAACACAATTTAAAACAAAATCCAACACCTTAACTACATAAATTGTATACCTTACTTGTATAAAATATAATATAAATTCATTCCAAATTTGTCACTATATATAGTCACAAATATTAAAAATATCTTAAAAATATAGCTAAGCAGTAATTCAATTTAAGTATTTTGACATTGGGAGAATAAAAACGGATCATATATATATATATTATATTTATCATAAATTTAAATTTTACAGGCTAAAAATAAAAGAGAAAAAATATCCTACAATTTTAAAGGATTATCCTTTCCCTTTCTTATATTGATTGTACAAGCTTTTACTTGCAAGCACTGATTTGATGAAGATGGGATTTGTCTAATGCATTAGTTGTATAATAATATAAAATAAAATAAATAAATAAATAAATATGCATGGAATGAACGTGGTGACCATTTGGTCTCTTGGCCTATGCAAACCCTATATATATATATACACACACACAAGTGGAATAAAAAAGGCCTTTTAAGTTAATATATGAACTTGGTAGCCACTTGGCTTCTTGGAGGGAAACTCAATATATATATATATATATATAAGGGGAGACATGACAAGTGGAATAGAAAAATAAAAAAAAATAACCAAAAAAAAATAATAATGAGAAGCATGAAAATGAGGAGCATGCTATTCCGCATGCATGCGTACGTGAACTAAAGAGAAGAATCTAAAGGCGGTGCACATTCTTAAATGCCTGGGACGCACACTCTTTATGGTTTTAATGGTTAAGTGTTCCCACAAATCGTCTTGCTTTCCAAACAAAATAAAAAAAAAAAAAGATTTTCTTTATTTGTTAGATAATGCAATGTTGCTTTTGGATTTGAATTGGTGGGATTGTATTTCCTGCATGGTCTACAACTCCTTCACCAAAATGAATGGATTTCTTTTTCCCAATGCTTCTTTTGTCAATAATGTTGGCCATCATTAATTGGAGATGGAAATTGCCAGTGAGAGGAGATGGAGGTCTTAATTCGGAGAAGGTGTGGGAGAGTAACAAGAGGAGACGTTGGAGATCGTAGGTGGCGATGGTAAGTGGGCTGACTGATTCGATTCTTTCATTATTATTTACATTATCCCTTCTTCTTTCTTTTCTCATCCATTGCCGGCATTTGAATTTCAAGTCCACCCCGGCCATGAAAGAGAAAGAAAGACGACGGGAAAATGTTTTCTTTCATTAAAAGTTTTCATGCCAACAAACTATATATATACATCCCAATAAAATTTGATTTCATTTAGATTTGTATTTTTTTAAAATAAAAAAATATTTAAAAACAATTTTATCCTTACAAATCCTAACATAAATAAATTTTTAATTTAGATTTAGATTTGTATTTGTATTTGTAAACATAAAAATTATTTAAAAACAACTCTATCCTTACAAATACATTTTGGATTTATATTTTTAAAAATAAAATCATCAAAAACAACTTGATCCTTACAAATCCTAACAAAAATACATGCCAAATCAAATTTGATTTGAATTAGGATTAAATTTTTAAAATAAATCCATCTAAAAGAACCTTATCTTTACAAATCTTACAAATCTTATTTAATGTATTAACACAATTTTAGAACAAAATCCAACACTCTAACTACATAAATTGTATACCTTACTTGTATAAAAATAATATAAATTCATTCTAAATTTGCTGCTTATATATAGTCGTTAGTTTTTTTAATTAAAAAAATATATTAAAATATAGCTAAATAGTAATTTAATTTAAATATTTTGACATGGGGAGAATAAAAACTGAGTACCTGAATCAGATCATACATATATATATTATATATTTATCATAAATTTAAATTTTATAGGCTAAAAATAAAAGAGAAAAAATATCGAAAAAAATTTAATCACTTTAATATATATATATATGTATATAATCTTGTTTTAAATTATAAGTTTGTTATATATATTTTTAAAAAGATATATATATATATATATATATATAATAAAAATACATCCCAATCAAATTTGATTTGATTTAGATTTGTATTTTTAAAAATAAAATCATTTAAAACAATTGTTAATGTAAAAAAAATTGCATGTCCTGATTCAAATCAAATAAAAAATTAAAAAAAAAATTAAATTACATACTATTAAATTATAATCAAATTAGGACAACATGCGGTTAAAATGAATAAATTTCATTATATTTGGATATATTGAAGATAAATCTAGAAGACATTTTTCGAGATAATCTATTTAGAACCCCAGAGTTCATCGAGAGCACGGATCTCGAGGAGATCTAAAAATATCCAAATCATAAGATCGACCCTAGATCATAGATCCTGGGGGATCTAAAACATTCAAATCGCAAGATCAACCGAGAGCACAAATCTCGAGGTGATCTAAAATATTCAAATTGCAAGATCAACCGAGAGCACAAATCTCGAGGTGATCTAAAATATCCAAATCATAAGATCAGCCTAGAGCATAAATCTCGAGGCGATCTAAAAACATTCAAATCGCAAGATCAACCGAGAGCACAGATCTCGAGGTGATCTAAAATATTCAAATCGCAAGATCAACCGAGCATAGATCTCGAGGTGATCTAAAATATCCAAATCATAAGATCAGCCTAGAGCATAGATCTCGGGCGATCTAAAACATTCAAATCGCAAGATCAACAGGAGCACGGATCTCGGGGTGATCTAAAATACCCAAATCATAAGATCGCCCCTAGAGCATGCGATCTCGGGGCGATTTAAAATATTTCAATCGCAAGTCAACCGAGAACACATATCTCGAGGCAAAATATAAATTACAAAATTGCCCTTGAGAACATATCTCGAGGCAAATAATAAAATGCAAATTGCAAAATTACCCCCGAGATCGTATCTCGAGGTAAAATGCAGATTACAAGATTACCCTTGAGAACGCATATCTCGAGGCAATCTCAAATCTTAGGATAGCCAAACACAAATCCCGAGGCGATCATAAATTTTATATAGCCTGAGAACATATCTCGAGGCAACCTGAGAAAGTGCAAATTTTGAGGCATCCAAACACGTATCCTGAGGCACATTGAATTTTATTAATTAAATTTAAAATATATATATAATTAAAATTTTAAATTTTGATTTTATCTTCTCTTAAAATTTTATTAGATTTAAAAAAAAAGAAATATTAATTAATTAAAATTTTAAATAAGTTCTTATCCAATTCTTTTGACTTAATCCGTGGAAGGTTAAGATTTTGCGGTAGGGGTTGGGATTAGGATAAGGGCGGATGAAGCTTTTAAAAGGAGCTTTTTAGAAGAGGAAAAAAACGGGGGAGAAGGAATGGAAAAAGTCGGGAGAAAAAGGATTCAGAGAGAGGAAGAAGGAGGGAGACAGAGAAGAATTCAAAAAGAGGAAAAAAGATTGAAAAAAAAAAGGGGAAGCTTGGGTGAACCGAAGGCCAAGGAAAAAAGAGAAGAGAAGATTAAAAAAAAGAGAGAAGAAAAAAATCACTCGTCATGATTGGGTGGGTCGAGATAATGCCGCCAATCATGCGCAGATCTGTCGTTGTCATGCGTTGCTGTCGCTACCGGTCACCATTATTGTTGTCATCGATCCTGCTGGCCGCTGCCGTATTCCTCGTTGAAGCCGCATTCTGTCGCCGAGTGGGTCGAGATAATGCCGCCAAGCTAGCTTAATGTTTTCACGACGTTGTTGCCGCCGCCACTATTGCCATCAGTCATCACTAAAACCCCATTTGTCGTCGCCACGGAGATAGCGATGAATAACGCTTTCTCCATCAAGAAAAAGAAAAGCAGGGAGGGAAGAAGCCAAAACCCTAAAAATTAAAAATAAAAATAAAAAGAAAGGAAAGAAAAAATCAGAAGAAAGATAAATAATAAAAAAAAAAAATACATGCACGCACATGGATGCATTTATTATCCCTCGTGCTCTCTTTTATCATCTTCTCGCTTTGAAAACCCGGGATCGATCGGCAGTCAAGACGACGACACCTTCTACAACCTCATCACCGGCATCTACGAATAGGGTTGGGGCTAGAGCTTCCACTTATCTCCTTCCATCCCCAACCTCTCTCACCGCGACGCCACGCGCATCCACGAAGAACGCGTCACCGATCTTATCAACGCCATGACCAGTCATTATAACCCAACCTCTATCAGTAGCAACTTTATAAGCCCAACACTGTAGTAAGGGTACTGTAGCAACCCGAAAATACTTTTCTTCCCTTCTAAAAGTTTCAGCCCCTCTCTTCCATTTCCCATTCATACTTGTTGAAAACCCTAGCCATGTCCTCCTCTTCTTGCTTTTAATGGTTAAAGATAGGTAAGTAATTCTTGTTTCCATTACTTTTCATTTTGTGTTCTTGTTGATAACCTTAGTATAAACTTAGGGTTTGTGTTCTCCTTGTTTTCTCTTTTATTTTCCCTAGATTAATAGAAGTAGAGAAGATGAGAAGAGAAGATGGCAAGGTGAGTGGGCTAACCGAATCATTCTTGATTTATTTTGTTTCTTGTAAATTATTTGCATGTTTGGGTGTTGTTTTGGCATGATGTTGATTGGAACTTGGCATGGTTTTGCTAAAATATCATACTTGTTGTTAATTGGGTCCATGACAATGTAAGGCCTTGGGAGTTATATTTATGGTGAATTATGCAAGTGTAGATTAGTGTGTAAAGAAATCATATTATTGAGTTATGCTAGAGTCCATGGAATGGAATTTGGGTGATGCACATAAGGTGTTTGACTAATTGCCTCCTAGTGTTGAATACAAATATTTGGGGACATAATTGTGAGAATTGTGTGATTTAATTTTGTAATGGTTTCAATGGCATTGATGGGCTTAGTTGTTAGTTTGTATGAGCACTCCTACGTATGAAGGAATAATAAGTGTGGATTCCTTGTTTGTTTCTAAATTTGAGTTGTAATTCTTAAATGTATTTGATTGATCTCATGTGTGGGTGATAATATGTATATCTTGTGGAATTTGGTTAGGAATCAAGAGGTAAGGAATGTGTTTTTATACATATCATGGTTTGTGTTAAATACTAGAATGAAAGAATTATGAGAAGATGGACATTTTACATTATAGATTATAAGTATATGTATGTGGCAAGGAAATTTGTTTATGTGAGGGAGTTATGCTTTAGGTAATTCTTTTTGCATGGGTTTGGAAGAGATTGGAAATGCTTTGATGATATGTCGGGATGATGAGAAGTTAGAGAAAGGGGGAGAGGTGTATGCTCATAATAAAAAATGTAAGATATTGATAAAAACTATGTGATGAGAACTAAAGCATGAATGTTCAAGAATGAAAATAATAATGTGAGTTGCTTTTGAATCTAGAGGAATGTGGGTGGTATGAAGCTAGGATTGAAGACATTTTAAGGGTGAGGTGGCATGACAATTATGGCCGGTAGAAGAATTGAAAAGTTGGTGAGTTGCTTTGGATGTTATTGTATCTTGGATATTAGAGGTGACCTTGACCTAATGTTAATCAAAATTAGGGTAATTGCTTTATATAGCTTATGTTGGTTGATGTTCAAGGGTTGTTTTAATATTGGAAGGGAAAACTAAGTTCATGCCTTTGAAATGATAACTTGTTTTAGATGAGCAATTATGATAAGATTCATTATTGATAAAATCGAAATGATGGGGAAAAACCAAGGTGTGGATTGGATTTATAGATTAGAAGTGTTGATTTATTAAAGACTTGTGCAAGATGATGTACTACGGTGGAATCTTAAGGTTTAGCTTGATTTTTCTACTGGGGACAAAACTTTGGGAAGGATTTGACAAGGAAAAATGTTCAAGATGGTCCTCGAGTTTCGTTTCAAGAAATTATCTTTTTCAATTGTCAAGATGATCTTGAGTTATGTGTTGTGAAATGGAACAAAGTTAGAAGTGATATTATGTCGAGACCTTAAGAGTGTAATTCCCAGGGTGTTTGGTTTTTATTTGATGATTTATTCATTTGGTAAATTTTGTGTATAATTTCGTATCTTCGCTATTTTTCCCTAATGCGTGATTCTCAAGTTCAGATTTGTCACGGTGAGTATCTCGAAATTCATGAATACCACGCGTTTTGGTATATGATTATTTATTTGTTTATTTTTGTTCTTGCATTAATTATTCGAGTATTTCCTCGTCATATTCACGTATCTCGCGGCTTTTAATACATCTCCATTTCGGCTCGCCCGAACTGAGGAGAGTAAGTCCTAGCCATGTGCATGTCGTCAGAAGAAGCTTACCCCGATCGCGCCGAAGATCCCGGCTCACTACGGCTGATATTCTCGCTCGTTTCTCGCTCGTCCCCGACTTCACATACAAGATCCAACCTCGCGGCTGTTGATTGCTATTAGTCAGTGAGATGTACATGTCTATTTTCGTGATTTTTCGCGATTTCTGAGCATTCTCAGATTTGCCCGCTTTTATTCTCGCTATCCATTCTCGTATGGGGAGTATTATGTTTTGGGAATGTTTCGCTAACCAATTCATGATTCTCACGGTATTTTGAGTTTTCTCGCAGCTTGTTTGTCCCCACTCACCGAGTAAACCAAGTTACTCACCTCTTCTTCTATCTTTTCGGTGTACTCGACTCTTAGGTTGTGCTTAAGACCTTGTTGATCGACCAGTCTGGAAACTGGATCCATTAGGGTTGTCGCTTTTCTTGTAAAATTTTTATAACCCGTGATTTATACCTTGGATTCTCGTGATCCGTGAGTCCGTGTTGTATTTCGCACCATTTTTATATTGTTTCCTGCTCGCTTGTTAGGGTCGACTCGACCGTGTCAACCGAGGCCTGCACCCGCTGGGGCCCGGACTCGCTGGATGCGGGCCGATCCGTCACCGGGCCCGGCTAGTCACGTGACACAGCCTCAAAGTCCTCGACGTCGGGTAAGGCATCGGCGGTCCGATGTGTGCCGTCGCAGCTCACTCTCGAATAAACATTGAGGGAATTACCATCAACGAGTATCAAGTCGCTCGCTGGCGCTAGCCGCGAACGCACGGTCTCGACTCGATCCGCGAAGCGTGTAGCGACAACTTCCTCTCGATGCCCTCTGGCCGACGCATCCTTCTATGCCGCTTACTCCATCGGAGCCACACTGGGGCACCCAAGCTCCAAGACATCTATCGCGAGATCTCATCAAGGTTTTGAAGCTCCCGGGCCACACAGAGCATGGATCACCACACCGCTCTTCTGCACCGACAACCGAGAGCATGTGGGATTGAAAGAGAGAAGGGGTCGATCATCTTACCCGTGGTGGCGAGATTGAAATGCATACGATTCTCTATCGCAAACCATCCACTTGCGCCTACCGTTGCTAAGGTTGCGCGCATGGGCTTTTATTGTCGTGCTCTTTACATGCGATCATGTGGGGTTGAGCATTGTAACTCAGCGTGGTGGATGATGATATTACTTGATTGAGAATCCTCGAGCGGATGCTCGTAAAATGCTCATATCGATTCACAATTTGTACTCGGGTTTCGAAGTCTTTATCTTTGCTCAGGAAAAGGAAGGATGGTTTTGATTTTGTCTGCTGATAGAAGCACTAATGCTGTGATGAAAGAAATAAAACATGGGGCTTATTTGAGTAAACCTGTACGCATGGAAGAGTTAAGGAATATATGGCAGCATATTGGAACTGACAGTGCTTTAAAATCTCAAAAGAAGAAAAGAGATGCTAGAAATGATGATGATGCTGATGATGATGTTAACGAAGCTGATAATGATAATGCATGGAGAAATATGTATAAAAGATTAGAATGGAAATATTGATATTTTGATGAATGGTTATGGAAAGAAAAGATGAGTGACTCGCTTTCATACATATTCCACATGGTGATTAATTAGTTAAGATAGAATGCCATCATTCATTGGTTCAGAATATTCCAAACAGTGATTATGTGAACTCAAAGTCATGCATGCATATGTGCATAGAAAAAAATGAGAGGCATACATATTCACCTGCATGTTTAAAGTTAAAATAATAATAATAATAATAAAGGGGGTCCCACACCATGAAAGAGACACGTATGCCATTCACCAAATGATTTTAAAAAAAAAACAATAAAAAAAATTAGAGCATTCATGACATTAAAAAATAATAACAATAATAATAATATAAAAAAGCATGCACGAATTCAAAAGAACAAATCCGGGTATCATTTGATTTTAAAAGAGTGGGGCCCACCATGAAAAAAATATATATGGGAGATTAAAAAATTATTATATGCATGAGAATGATGATAATAAATGATGAGAAACATAATAAAAAAATGAGGAGCATGTCACATGATATTAAAAGAGAAATTAAATTTCATTATATACATGCAAGATAAAGTTGAGAAAGCATGCATACGGGCATGATAAAAATAAAATAAAATAAAATAAAACAAATATTAAAAATGAATGAAATGGAAAATGAGAAGTGTGCATGCTATATACTCACATGCCCTCTAAGAATAAATAAATGAATAGAACCCACTATGATAAGTGCGGAATAAAAAAAATTAAAAAAAATGAAATGATATGCCAGCAAATGGATAGCAAAGGAAACATGCACTGTATGCATGGAGAAAACTTATCCTGGGGCAACCAAAAATAAATAAATAAATAAAATAAGTGCTAATCTCGAAGCAGCAACAAGGTTGCTTATTTTGAGGCGATGACTAAATTTATCTCAAGGCAGCAATAATATATATATATATACATATATACATTAAGGTGTCGGCAAAGTATGCAGCACGGTGATAAGGCACATGCAATGGTGACTTATTCATCTCAAGACGAAGAAAAAAAATTAATTATAAAAATATATAAATTTTAAGGTGGTCGTGAGATATTTATTTCAAGACAGCAATCAGACATGCAACGCAATGATGACAGATGTGCAGCGACAAATTATGATATATATATATATATATAATTAAAACCAAAACAACCAAGTCAAGACTTAAAATATGAAGAGAGTCCAGACTTAAAAAGTCAATATAAATCGACAATTGAACTCAGCGGTCTCAAGACATCAAAAGTCGAAGACCCAAAGAGTTTCACAAGTCAATATAAATCGACAATTGAACTCGGCAGTCTCAAAACATCAAAGTCGAAGACCCAAAGAGTTTCACAAGTCAATATAAATCGACAATTGAACTCGGCAGTCTCAAGACGTCAGAATTCAAAGACCCAAAAAGTTTCACAAGTCAAGAAGAGAGCTTCACAAGCATAGAAGCCGAAGCTTGTGATAAGTCAAAATCAAGTACTCTATGGTTCGTCAACATGGAGAAGCCATAACTTGAAATTCAAATCAACTCAAGATGCAAATCAAATCCAAAATGCAAAATGTCGAAGACCCAAGCTCGGATACAAGTCCATAAGTCGAGATGTTTGTCAAGATGATTTCAAATTTCTTGTATTTTCAATGAAATCCATTAATTCATATTTATTGCAATGAATAAAAATTGATTGTCACAATTTGTTTCTTTTTTTTCGCACTTATTTTCTTAATCGGAGGTTCCTGCGATAATGTCCAGGGTAATTAACAATAAGGGCTTGCCCCTAATGGAAATCATGAACCCATAATCACCATGAAGTCATACGAAATATTAAAATTTCATTTGTGATCCATTATTTTTAACAGGTCTAACCCAAATCAAAGGCTGTTTTAAAAAAAGGGAGCCCACAAATTCATACTATTAAATTATAATCGAATTAGGACAACATGCGGTTAAAATGAATAAATTTCATTATATTTGGATATATTGAAGATAAATCTAGAAGACATTTTCGAGATAATCTAAAAAAAATTTAGAACCTGAAGATCAGCCGAGAGCACAGATCTCGAGGAGATCTAAAATATCCAAATCATAAGATCAGCCTAGATCATAGATCTCGAGGCGATCTAAAACATTCAAATCGCAAGATCAACCGAGAGCACAAATCTCGAGGTGATCTAAAATATTCAAATTGCAAGATCAATCGAGAGCATAGATCTCGAGGTGATCTAAAATATCCAAATCATAAGATCAGCCTAGAGCATAAATCTCGAGGCGATCTAAAACATTCAAATCGCAAGATCAACCGAGAGCACAGATCTCGAGGTGATCTAAAATATTCAAATCGCAAGATCAACCGAGCATAGATCTCGAGGTGATCTAAAATATCCAAATCATAAGATCAGCCTAGAGCATAGATCTCGGGGCGATCTAAAACATTCAAATCGCAAGATCAACCGAGAGCACAGATCTCGAGATGATCTAAAATACCCAAATCATAAGATCAGCCTAGAGCACAGATCTCGAGGCGATTTAAAATATTTCAATCGCAAGTCAACCGAGAACACATATCTCGAGGCAAAATATAAATTATAAAATTGCCCTTGAGAACATTTCTCGAGGCAAATAATAAAATGCAAATTGCAAAATTACCCCGAGATTGTATCTCGAGGCAAAATGCAGATTACAAGATTACCATTGAGAACACATATCTCGAAGCGATCTCAAATCTTAGGATAGCCAAACACAAATCTCGAGGCGATCATAAATTTTATATAGCCTGAGAACACATCTCGAGGCAACCTGAGAAAGTGCAAATTTCGAGGCATCCAAACACGTATCCTGAGGCACATTGAATTTCATTAATTAAATTTAAAAAATATATATAATTAAAATTTTAAATTCTGATTTTATCTTCTCTTAAAATTTTATTAGATTTAAAAAAAAAAGGAAATATTAATTAATTAAAATTTTAAATAAGTTCTTATCCAATTCTTTTGACTTAATCCGTGGAAGGTTAAGATTTGAATTAGTGGGATTGTATTTCGCATGGTCTCCAACTCCTTCACCAAAATGAGT